>NW_020664393.1:1716883-1778714 GCF_002925995.2 Terrapene triunguis
CAGCAATACTGAAGGTACCACAAAACTGGGGATTCTATAAAATAGGGCAGATTTCTGCTTAGAGCACTTTCTGCTTAGAGGGTTGTCTACAGATTTGATACCAGATGGTGGGGCTGTTGATATGTTATTGTAGATTCCTTACAGCGTAACTAGGGTATTAGTTTCTGGTTGCTTTTGTTGCAGGCAGAGAAACATTAGTTGCGGTTAGCTGTTGTTGTGATCTAGTTACTATGCGTGGTTCTGTTCATCACCTCTGGTCTCACTTCTGCCTGTACATTTTTTGTGGGAAGAGGGCTGATTCAGTTTTTGTTGTTTCTATGTAATTTTCCATCATTGTATATTCTTTGATTTTCTCATGTTGGTGAGGTCTATAGTTGGTTTCCTTCAGTGTTTTCCTTTGCCAGAAACTGAGATGTTTTTCAAATGTCCTATTGTCTCAGACTTCGCAGTGGTGATTCTGTGGCATGTTTGCTTATTTATGAATTTTCCATCCTCTCTTTTTTCTTTCCCATCATGTAATGTTCTTTCCTGAATCTTTATGGGTTCCCCAATATAACAGAGAAGTGTGCAGTATTACCTGCTTCCTCTTCTCTATACACACCTTATCTTTAGTTGCACTGCTGATTTACTAGATCTAGTGATAAGACCTAGTACTTGAATCTTCAACCCTCTTTGCAAACAATGAATTTTTACAAAATCTCTGTGAGTTAGGTAAGTTTCCCAATGGGCAAAGTGAGGCATAAAGCTTAAAAGCCTGATCCAATACCCATTAAAGCAAATCTCTTGATTTTTCTATCAAATTCAGTATTTTAACAGTGGCACTCTTTTTCTAACTTGTTCTTCATGGCACCACTATGACTCTCATTCATGGTTAAAAACAGTCCACAGAAAAAGATCCTAAAGAAAATGGTTTTGGCCATGATATTAAATTCCAGATACTGAAAGACAATGCACAATGTGGGACAAAATATTAACAACTGATACATTTACAGTGAGGTTCTTTCTTTACATTTTTGAAAATTATTTTTAACGCCTCAACATGAGGCTCAATAATTTCTGCCAGTCTCATTCCCTGAAAGCAAATAAGTCAGTTACAGCAAAATCAGCTCCTGGATGGCTGCTGGAGTTTGCAGGCTGAGGCCCTGAGGCAAGGGCAAAGAGGATGCTGGGGCCACCAGGAAGTGGCCAGACAATTCACTGCAGTAGCCACTAAGGGGAGTGGCTGCACAGCAGACTGCAGCTCCCCAGGAAGGGAGGAGCACAGTATGTGGCACAGCTGGAGGGCTGTGTCACTGAAGAGGATGCTGCAGTCCTTGGAGAGACATAGGTCCTAGAGCAGGAGTGACAGTGGTGAAGCACCACCCAAAGAGGGCGCACTAACACAGAGCTAATTCCCAAGACAGCCAACAAGAGGTGCCAAAGTGGTGAGTGAACCCTCTCACATCAAGATATAAGTCAACAATCTATTAAGTCATGTCTAGACCAGGAAAAAAGGGAATGTTTAAAAATGTGTTAGCTAACACAGTTCAAGTAATGTGCATCTGACTACTAATGTTGATAGATTTTAAAGATGTTAAATCCTGTTAGTTTGTTGAGGTCAACCCTAGACTCATTCTAGGGTTAACCATGAGTGGCTAACATATTTTTAAAGGTGTTAAACCCTATCGGCATTGATGTTTTAACTTGATCTATTTTCCTAGTTTAGACAGGGACATAGTTATGCTACATTTAGAAGTTAAATCCACCCATACAGGCTATATACTATTTTCAATATGCCTAACTTAACTGATCACTTTTGAAATAGTTTGACTGTCTTTTTCTGGACTATTCACTGTGAACAATCTGTTCAAAATAAAACAGAAGAGTAATAAAGAAACTACAACAAAACCGATCTCACTTTGAAGATCAGAACCTTTATTAACATGAGAAAGTGCCTCAGTTCAGGACGTAAGGTTAAATGCACACTGGAAAGAAGTCTGTGAAGAAGATTGTCCGTTTGTGTAAGTGGATCTGCAACAATTTACACCAGCTGAGATTTGACCCAATATCTGCTGCAGACTTTTGCACTGGAGATGAGGGATAGAGAGAGGTGATGTGGAGGAGAAATGTTTGCACAGAAATTTCCAGCGCAATCTTTATATTTACATGTTGAAGACAAACATCTTGGAAAAAAATAAGAACTTTATCACTGGTAAAATGTACATTATAATTTGATATTGTCTCTACTGGAGAACACTAAACTCTTAGTAAAGAAGGTGTGTATTTTTGAGACACAATACCTGCTTGGACATTTTTCATTTATCTTCATGGTGATTCATTAGAATGATATGGGATTTCCTAGGGATGTGAGATTTGCAGTTGAAATAACATTTTCCTATTGGGTTGCGACCTCTCCAATGGAAGTGACAGAAAGAGCTTCTGTATTTATATTTAGCCTATCTTCCTGCTCCACGTTGAAGAACACGTTTCTGGAAAATAGTTGCACGCCAAGCTTAACACAGAAGGAGAAGCACTACTTCGTATGCCATTGTACCCTTCAAATGACGAAGCCACTGCTGGATGTACAATGGCTGTACAGTGGAGATGCTGGAGGAGTTCAGTGGAGCAAATCATGCCTAACTAATGTAAGGCAGTGGTGATGGAAGTATCAAAAATGGCTTGGGCCCTATGGCTGCAACCAGAACTCCATCCCTCTCTATAAAACAATTCAATTACCAAAGCTACATTCTAACGAGGACTGAAACGACTTTCTGCTCATGTCATGTTATCAGGAGAGTACAGGCAGGAGGACGATATACAATAATTAGAAAAGTAATGATTGATTAATCAATCGATCCTCATGACCTACCTGCACACACAACCAAGAATGGGAAAGGGCAATGGAGATGGTGAAGATGAATGATTGTCATTCTGGCCTGGATTATAGTTGACTCTTTGTGACAGTTACCTAGTGCCACAGTGAACAAGGGAGAGCATCCCTGGGCAGCATGAACATGCAACCAAAAGAAGCCATATGGGAAAGTGGGGCCATGTATTAATATTTGTCCCTGTAGGATTCTTTGTAAAGGCCATAGGCCACATCCTCACCTGCTGCAAATTGGTGTGAACATTGTTTTGTTCCTTGTAACCATATTACAACTATTATAAAACCACCATAACAATGATGGCCATCAACTGTTTTTTACCTGCGGTGTTGAGAGGGCCTGTAAGAGCCATAACTCGGCAAAAGAGGTAGTGGTGATCCTGATTCAACAGCATCCCAGTGCTGTACCTTTCTGATTATGAATATAGGGACCTAAGTAGTATTAGTAACAAAGAGAGGCCTTCTGGTCCAAAATGCCTGCCTAACAGTCTAGACATATTTTTAGTCTATTCACTGCTAAAATGAACATTGTTAATGTTGAGCATCACCACATTAATTTTTAGGTGCCTAGGAAATCACTGGGATTCACAAAGCCTGAGTTAGTTGCCTAGGCCCCCCTATACAATGAATGGGGAGAGATACACAAAAGCCAACATGCAAGGTGGTTCCCTGCCTAAACTAGGCAATGGGATGTGCCCAGGTGAGGGGTGTGTCCTAAGCCCTGATCCTCTCAGGGAGTTCAGTACCTAAGACCCAGCTGTAGGGAGGAATCTTCTCTGCTAGCGATTCACAGCTGCAAACCCTCTCTTGGCATTAGGTGCCTATGACATTTTAGCAAGGAGGTGGTTAGGGGTGGGAGGAGGACGACAATGACCTAATTTGCAACTTTTAGCCCAGTGATTAGGGTACTCACCTGGGATGTGAGAGCCCCCCCAGTTCAAGTCCCCCCTTCACCTAAGGGGGAAATGGGATTTGAACAGGGAGCTGTCACCTCTCAAGTACATGCCCTTGCTACTGAGCTATGGACTATTGTGAGGTTGGGCTTGCTGTGTCTGCTGTTGAAGCTGTTCCATTCTGAAAGAATCATTTGGGCAAGAGAGCAAGAGCATGAGCACAAGAATGGTGCTGCAGCCTGGTGATTGGAGCATTTACCCAGTATGTGGGAGACCCAGTATCCACTCCCTTTGCTCCAATGAGGGGAACTTGAACCAGGGGTCTCCCACATGCCAGGTGAATACCATAACCATTTGATTAAAAGTTACGAGAGAGCACCTGCTAGCTTGCTTTAAAAGGCCCAATCCAGTAGGCAAACTCTGAGCATGCTTTCCAGATTGGGCTGCCTCCTCCCCAGGCGAGTTAAGTGGAGAAATACCTATCTTTCCCTGGTTTGTGCATTACTCTTGGGGCTTAGGTGTCCAGATGCCTAAGTGAGGCTGCAGTGTGCCGAGGAAGAAACATGGGCAGCTAGGGAATTTTTACTGCAAAAATTTAGATGCTGAGTTAGTTTAGGCACCTACAGGTTCAGTGGTAGCTGAGCAGGGCTCTTGTGAATCCCAGTGGGGCCTGATGCTGGGATTTAGGTGACTAATATGGCAGTTAGTTGCCTGAGTCCTTTTGTGATTCTAGCCCTATGTTGTTTAGTTTCCCCTTCTCTGAAATAGAGATTATAATACTTACACAAGTGAATTGTGAAGATTTAATTACGTAACAGTATATAAGGAGTTATTAGTAGTTTGCAGACAATATTAAAGTTTATTAAGGGCTCAGTGACCAAACTACTCTTTGAGGTCTTCAAACTGTTTAATTAGGGAATATATATGGTACAAAATGAAAGGGAGTTATAGATTATCCAGTAATAAGAACGAGCCACGTTCTGCTCTCATATTAGTGTAAAAGCAGAGTAACTCCACTAAAAACTATGGACCAAATTCTCAGAGGACATAAATAGGCAAACTCTAATGACTTCCATTGAACTGCACCCATTTAGATCAGCTGAGGATCTGGTTCAAAGGAGTTCCTGGATCTGACTCATTACTCTCTTGTCAAAGATATAATATATTAGATAGATCATTATACTTCTTTCCCTCAGAGAATGAAATGCCATCCTCCATGAGCTTCCATAAGCACAGAGACTAAAAAAATGAAACCTATGCTTAAGGCTTCAACAACTCCTTAAGATAGCGTACAGCACTTAAAATTCTAACAGCTAGTCTCAAGAATCCTCCTTATATTTGTGACCAATAATTAAGCATTTAAACTACACATACAGACCATCCATTGTGAGAATAGTACAACAGAGTTTTTTATGGAAAGATTTCCAGATATAAGTGGCTGGAATCTTCCCCCCTCTCTGCAAAAACAGCAGAGTAAGACTTTAGAGATTTCAGAAACTATTAAGTTTCCCTCAGTGGTGGTCTTTAGAATGTCAGAACTCCCTGACCTGGCTGAAAGCTGAGATCATTGAGGCTGGACACACAAAGGGATGGTTCTTCCATGCAGGAGACAAAAGACTGGTGTCCTCTCTCTGGCTTTTTCACTCAGAAACTGAAGCAGTTCATATTTCATGAAGTATGTCCTATTGGATTAAAACCATTCCACTTTGGAGCCACATGAACAACAGACTGAGGTTTACATGCCCAAAGAGTTCTGAGAGGGCTTTTATTTTCTTTAATTCCAGCCGTGCACATATAGAGGTCGATGGGGCCACCACTACTTGAAGAAATGGCTTAGTTCCAAAGCGGGCATAGTTCAAGAAGCTACATTATTGCAAGAGGCCCATAAGAAGCCTGCTTGTTGTCAGAAACTGCCACTGCATACATTTCAGCCTGTTTTTATATCTTTCTGTCTGTAATTCCCGGAAAGGGATGGTAATTAGCCATAACAATAACACCCGGCAAATGATGTCTCCCACAGAGGAAAACAATCTGGACAAAGTCCTGATAACATCCATGTCAGGTCATTCTCAAGGCCTCTAGCTCCACTCCAGTACAGCACAGAAATTCCCTAGCATGGATCTTTTATTTAGGCATCCATTTTGTGAAGCAATATTGATTTTTTTTTTTAAGGTTTCTCTCTAACACAGAGTTCCAGAGCTTCAAAGAAAAATCCTCATGGAAGCAAATCAAAATACCATGGGTTTTTAAAAAATGTTATTGTTGAAACATAAAATATAAGAATGCCCTGGAAGGGAAGTTGTCATTTTAAATCACATTTTCTAAAATCACATTTATGCAGGGCTTTCAGCATATTCAGCCATGCTTAAGAATGGCTTAAACTTGGATATGGCTGAACCAGTTTCTAACTCAGTTTAGCTGGGCAGTACGGAGAGAGACAACATATATAACTAGGTTAAAAAAACATGTCTCTTTAATTTGTGTATTCTGCTACAGAATAAAAGTGACAAGGTGGGGAGGTAATAGCTTTTACTGGACCAACTTCTGCTGGTGAGGGAGACAAGCTTTTAAGCTTACACATTTCTTCTTCAGCTCTATGTAAGCTCGAAAACTTGTCTCTCTCATCAGCAGAAGTTGGTCCAGTAAAAGCTATTACCTCCCCCACTTTGTCTCTTTAATATCCTGGGGCCGACACAGCTACAACAACACTGCATACAGAATAGAAGTGACTCTTGGAATTGCAAGCAGCATTGCAAGCATCTACCCTGCTTGTAACATACCTCCACATGCAGTAGTTCCTGCAGTAGTGCACAAGCATTGCCAACTCTGTTGCAGTAACACTTGCTCAGAGCAAGGCTCACCTCCATTGTATCCTCAGATCATTCTGTGCCAGGGCACAGAAAGTGAGGTAATTGCAGCAGCCCTGTT
This sequence comes from Terrapene triunguis, assembly GCF_002925995.2. Classification (NCBI taxonomy): domain Eukaryota; kingdom Metazoa; phylum Chordata; order Testudines; family Emydidae; genus Terrapene; species Terrapene triunguis. The sequence continues at coordinate 1,723,568 of NW_020664393.1, forward strand.
GACAGGAATCCTCCCAGCACACGACCACAAATGCTCCTGCAACCCTTCAACAATTATTCTGTGCAATTTGCAACATCTCCTTTACCGATTATTTTCTGTCTTTGAGTAACTCCAGCCTGTAATTTCATGGGATAGGTATCCACAATGCAGAGAGAGTGCTGTATGTGGACATGCCAAAAAGATTTAAACTAACCAGCAGGACTAGTGTGGATGCACTTCCCACTATAGGTCACAGTGGTTCAAATAATGATGAAATTCTCTGCTGTAGAGAACGCAATGAAGTCAATGTGAGTTATTTGTATTGTGCAGTGGGAGAGTCAGGTCCTTGGGATAACATACATTATTAACCCTGTACCAACAGTTTGGCTCCATCCATGCTGGTAGGCCAAACTTTGTTAGAACCCTGTTGGGACACAACCATGTTTGAAGCATGCTTAAGTATTATTGTTAAATGTAGCTAGCAGCACTATGTAGACAGGCCTAAGTTGCAAATGTCAAACTTCAATAGTTAGTGAACATTATGAAGCTTTCTTATTAATGTGCATTAATGATCACTGGCAGAAATAGTTGCCACAGTCGACAGTCTGTTAATGGATGTGTGCTGACATGTCTGGCAGACTGACAGTTGATAAACAGGAGCTTGGGGGTCAAGGTAAAATAGTGAGTCAACACCAGAGCTGGAAAAATTATAGAGTTCCAGTGGTTGGGGAGAAAAAATGAAATCAGTCAAAACCCAACTGTATGTGATGACAGAGTGCTTTTCTCACTACCCTCTGGTGACATGACACCTCGTTCTAGGGGAAATCAGAATATTTAATCGTCATAGGCATACTAACCCTAAAATATATTGAACTTTTAATTCTGCCTGTTGTGAAGGATGAGTAATAGGTATTTTGGGGACACAATGCTCCCATGTGGTATTCGTTAATGAAGACAATCTGCATTCAGGAATTTTCAGAGGTGAGGTGAGGATTCTGAATGAAAACACTGTATTGCGACCTCTATCATATTTAATGACGTGCATTAAAGCTTTAGCTTCTTGTCATTTCCGTCACTAGCCATATAAGAAACTCCGTATTATGGATGAGGTTTTAGGCATCTGCATTTACAAATTAATACTATCCAAACACAGTGGAATTGTAAATGTCAACTTCAAAACATTATATTTTTATGAGAAAACCCTTTAGGTGAGCAAGCTCATGTTTTGGGAGTGGAAAGCAGGGAGGAAGCTGAAATAGAGTATTACGTTATCAGATGTCAGTCTGGAACCTTTCTCAAGCACTAAATTAACATGAAAATCACTTGCTGATTTGATATTTCTAACTGGTATACCTCATGAATTGAACCTTCTCCTACAGGGTTAGTTTGGGTACTCTGTCCACTGTCTAGCAGTGATAGAAATGCTAAAGCTGGAGCTCTGAGAATATAGTACTTTTATTTCCCAGTTTGAGAATACAGTTACAGAGCTGGATCATAGGACTGTACCTTTAAGGGTGATATTTCTTATGAGCTTATAGAATCATAGAAGTGTAGGACTGGAAGGGACCTCGAGAGGTCATCTAGTCCAGTCTCCTGCACTCTAGGCAGGACTAAGTATTATCTAGATCATCCCTGACAGGTGTTTGTCTAACCTGCTCTTAAAAATTTCCAATGATGGAGATTTCATAACCTCCCTGGACAATTTATTCCAGTGCTTAACCACCCTGACAGGAAGTCTTTCCTAATGTCCAACCTAAACCACCCTTGCTGCATTTTAAGCCCAATGCTTTTTGTCCTATCCTCAGAAGTTAAGGAGAACAATTTTTCTCCCTCTCCTTGTAACAACCTTTTATGTACTTGAAAACTGACCTGTCCCACCTCCGTCTTCTCTTCTTCACATTAAACAAACCCAATTTGTTCAATTTTCCCTCAGAGGTCATGTTTTTTTAGACCTTTAATCATTTTTGTTGCTCTTATCTGGACTTTCTCCTATTTGTCCACATCTTTCCTGAAATGTGGCACCCAGAACTGGACACAATACTCAAGTTGAGGCCTAATCAGTACAGAGTGCAGCAGAAGAATTATTTCTTATGTCTTGCTTACAATGCTCCTACTAGTACATCCCAGAATGATGTTCTCTTTTTTTTTTTTTTGCAACAGTGTTACACTGTTGACTCATAATTGCTTGTGATGCACTATGACCTCCAGATCCCTTTCTGTGGTACTCCTTTCTAGACAGTCATTTCCTATTTTGTATGTGTGCAACTGATTGTTCCTTCCTAAGTGGAGTACTTTGCATTTGTCTTTATTGACTGTCATCCTACTTACTTCAGACCGTTTCTCCAGTTCATCCAGATCATTTTGAATTTTAATCCTATCCTCCAAAGCACTTGCAACCCCTCCCAGCTTAGTATCATTCACAAACTTTATAAGTGTACTCTCTATGCCATTATCTAAAACACTGATGAAGATTTTGAACAAAACTGGACCCAGAACTGATCCCTGCGGGACCTCACTTGATATGCCCTTCCAGCTTGACTGTGAACCACTGATAACTACTCTCTGGTAAGGGTTTTCCAACCAGTTTTGCACCCACCTTATAGTTGCTTCATCTAGGTTGTATTTCCCTAGTTTGTTTATGAGAAGGTCATGCGAGACTGTATCAAAAGCCTTACTAAAGTCAAGATATACCACATCTACCACTCTCCCCCTGCTCCCCATTCACAAGGCTTTACCCTGTCAAAGAAAGCTATTAGGTTGGTTTGACATGATTTGTTCTTGACAAATCCATGCTGACACTTATCACCTTATTATCTTCTAGGTGTTTGCAAATTGATTGCTATTTATGTGCTCCATTATCTTTCTGGGTACTGAAGTTAAGATGACTGGTCTGTAATTCCCCGGGTTGTCCTTATTTCCCTTTTTATGGATTGGGACTATATTTGCCCTTTTCCAGTTCTCTGGAATCTCTCCTGTTGTCCATGACTTTTTGATGATAATCACTAATGAGTCAGATATCTCCTCAGTCAGCTCCTTGATATGCCTATTAAAATAGGTATGTGAATTTAGTGCTTGTGAAAGGAAGCTGCTATGCTCTGTCTATCTACAGAACATCTATAAAAGAGATAGGACGGCATGGCCCAATTGCCACTGAACTCTAATTTGAAGAGACTGGGCCCAATTCTTGGGACCACTTAGGTGTTTTTTGCTGCTCCAGCATTGGAAAAAAAATGGGGTCACCAGCTTCTAGTTGTGCAAGGGTACCCCCAGGCAGCATAGATCCCACATAGCAGCACTACACCTCTCCTCTTGTCCCCAGAGAAGGGAGCATTCTTAGGAGAAAGGGATAATGGCTTGAGTGTCCACACCCCAGTGATCTGCAAGCATTTGTCTCCTGGGGAAAAGTACAAAAGATAAAAAAAAAGGGGGTGGTGGTGGAGAGAAATCACAAGCTCCCCATCTCTCCCCAAGAAGCCAGTACAGAGAAATGATCACAGTTATGTTAACCACTTACAATGATATAACAATTTGTTTTAAATCAGAAATATTTATTATAACTGAAAGTTAATTTATCTCAGAAATTACTAACCATAGAACTAAAAAAATTTGATGGATGGCAGTTCTCAGCTTAAGGAAGGCTAAAGGAGACCATTAGGCTAAATACACGGTCAATAATTAGAAACTGCATTATATAGCCAGTTCTGTAAAAATTTCCCCACAGTTGCCACAACTGGTTCATCTTCACTGGTGCCAGCAAGAGCCTGTGTTGGTGTACACACGACTGCAGGCAGCCGCCAGTATTTTAATTATGCACCTGATCAAAAATCTATTGAAGACAATGGAAAGACTGCCACTGACTTCAGAGGGCTCTGGATCAGGCCCTCAATTGGCTATTTCTGCTCAGGAGGCTTTTTGTTCCATGCTGCTTAAAGCCCTGGTAGAACCAGAGCACTGCCTACTCTAGTGGGTCCACTATTGCTATTGTAAGTGGAGTGAAGCTGGAGGTTGCAAAGCTAGCAAATTTCAGCCTAGTGTAAACAAGGTCCAAGAATGAACCCAGAGATTATCCAGGGCTTCTTAGCCCTGGTCTACACTACGAGCTTAGGTTGAATTTACCTGTGTTAGGTCGATTTTATAAGCAATGTGTCTACACAACCAACCCCGTTCCGTCGACCTAAAGGGCTCTTAAAATTGACTGCTGTACTCCTCCCCAGCAAGGGGAGTAGCGCTAAAATCGACCTTGCTGGGTTGAATTTGGGGTAGTGCGGACGCAATTCGATGGTATTGGCCTCCAGGAGCTATCCCAGAGTGCTCCAATGTGACCGCTCTGGACAGCACTTTCAACTCCGAGGCACTAGCCAGGTACACAGGAAAAGCTCCGGGAACTTTTGAATTTCATTTCCTGTTTGGACAGCATGGCGAACTCAGCAGCACAGGTGACCATGCAGTCCCCCCAGAATCACAAACGAACTCCAGCATGGACCAAACGGGAGACACTGGCTCTGATTGCTGTATGGGGAGAAGAATCTGTGCAGGCTGAACTCTGATCAAAAAGAAGAAATGCTAATATATATGCCAAAATCACACAGGGCATGGTGGAGAGAGGCTACAACAGGGACACACAGCAGTGCCATGTGAAAGTCAAGGAGATCAGGCAAGCCTACCAAAAGACAAAGGAGGCAAACGGTCGCTCCAGGTCAGAGCCCCATACATGCCGCTTCTATCATCAGCTGCATGGCATTCTGGGGGGGACCCTACCACTACCCCACCACTGTCCGTGGACACCTGCAAGGGGGGAGTCTCATGCAACATGGAGGAGCATTTTGTGGATAAGGAAGAGGAAGAGAAGGAGGAGGAGAATGCGCAGCAGGCAAGCGATGAATCTGTTCTCCCCGGCAGCCAGGACCTTTTCATCACCCTGGAGCCAATACCCTCCCAAAGCGGGTTCCCGGACCCTGAAGCCAGAGAAGGCACCTCTGGTGAGTGCACATTTGTAACTACACTACAGGGTTTAAAAGCAATTGTGTTTAATGTTTGATTTGCCCTGAAGACTTGGGATGCATTCGCGGCCAGTAGAGCTACTGGAAAAGTCTGTTAATGTGTCTGGGGATGGAGCGGGAATCCTCCAGGGACATCTCCGTGAAGCTCTCCTGGAGGTACTCTGAAAGCCTTGCAGAAGGTTTCTGGGGAGGGCTGCCTTATTTCGTCCTCCACGGTAGGACACTTTACCACGCCAAGCCAGTAGCAAGTAGTCTGGAATCATTGCAGCACAAAGCATGGCAACGAATGGTCCTGGGTTTTGGTCGCATTCAGGCAACATTCGGTCTATATCTTTCTGTGTTAGCCTCTGGAGAGTGATATCATTCATGGTCACCTGGTTGAAATAGGGGAATTTTTGTAAGGGAACAGTAAAATGACCCTGTTCATGCTGGGCTGTTTGCGCTTGGCTAAAAGGGATCATCCCTGAGAATAGCCATGCGGCGGGGGGAGGGGTGAAGGGATCATCCCAGAGAATAGCCACGCGGTGGGGTGGGGGGAGGTGCGTGCTGCACATCCACCTGAAAACCGCAGCCCGTCCTTTTAAATGGCAAACCCAACTGGCATTGCTTACTATGGGAAAGGAGGGCGCTGCAGTTTGAAACCATTCCCACATGTTATGAAGGCGTTAGAAGCCAAACCCGCGTACCCTTTGGCTTACCATGGCTCCCTGGAAACCGAATTCTGTTGCCCAGCCATGTGTGATGTGTCACTATACCAGCAGGCGCTCAATATAAAAGGCAAAATGCAACCTTGTACCTAAAGCACATGTGCTGTCTGCTGTGCGGGCAGGGGACTGGACTCGATGACCTCTCGAGGTCCCTTCCAGTCCTAGAATATATGAATCTATGATTCACTGTGAAAGAGTCTTCCTTTTGTTCTCAGAAATGTATCTTCTTAAATTCTACTCTCCCTTTTTATCCCCCCACAGGTGCAAACGTTTCTATGCTCCCCCTATCATCTCCGTCCCAGAGGTTATCGCAGATTAGAAGGCAAAAAAAACGCACTCGCGATGACATGTTTTCTGAGCTCATGCAGTCCTCCCGCACTGATAGGGCACAGCTGAATGCATGGAGACAAACAGTGACAGAGGCCAGGAAAGCATGCAGTGAGCGCGATGAGAAGAGGCAGGAGGCGATGCTGAGGCTAATGGGGGAGCAAACGGACATGCTCAGGCATCTGGTGGAGCTGCAGGAAAGGCAACAAGAGCACAGACCACCGCTGCATCCACTGTATAACCGCCTGCCCTCCTCCCCAAGTTCTATATCCTCCTTACCCAGACGCCCAAGAACACGGGGAGGGAGGCTCTGGGCACACAGCCACTCCACTCCAGAGGATGGCCCAAGCAACAGAAGGCTGTCATTCAAACAGTTTTGATTTGTAGTGTGGCTACAATAAGCAATGTGGCCTTGTCTTTCCCTCCTCCCCCACCCGGGCTACCTTGTCAGTTATCTCACTTTTTTTTAATTAATAAAGAAAGAATGCGTACTTTCAAAACAATAATGACTTTATTTCCTTTGCCAGCTGTGATCAAATGGGGGAGGGTGGTTGGCTTACAAGGAATTAAACAAAGGGGGCGGGTTTGCATTAAGGAGAAACACACACAACTGTCACACCGTAGCCTGGCCAGTCATGAAACTGGTTTTCAAAGCCTCTCTGATGCGCAGTGCACCTAGCTGTGCTCTTCTAATCACCCTGGTGTCTGGCTGCTCAAAATCAGACACCAGGCGATTTGCCTCAACCTCCCACCCCACCATAAACGTCTCCCCCTTACTCTCACAGATATTATGGAGCACACAGCAAGCAGCAATAACAATGGGAATATTGGTTGCGCTGAGGTCTAACCTAGTCAGCCATCAGCGCCAGCGAGCTTTTAAATGTCCAAAGGCACATTCTACCACCATTCTTCACTTGCTCAGCCTATAGTTGAACTGCTCCTTACTACTGTCCAGGCTGCCTGTATATGGCTTCATGAGAAAGGGGTAGGCTGGGTCTCCAAGGATAACTATTGGCATTTCAACATCCCCAACAGTAATTTTCTGGTCTGGGAAGTAAGTCCCTTCTTGCAGCTGTTCAAACAGCCCGGAGTTCCTAAAGATGCGAGCGTCATGCACCTTTCCTGGCCATTCCACGTTGATGTCGGTGAAACATCTCTTGTGATCCACCAGTGCTTGCAGCACCATTGAGAAGTACCCCTTGCGATTTACATACTGGTTGGCAAGGTGGTCCGGTGCCAAGATAGGGATATGCGTTCCATCTATTGCCCCACCACAGTTAGGGAACCCCATTGCAGCAAAGCCATCCACTATGACCTGCACATTTCCCAGAGTCACTACCCTTGATAGCAGAAAGTTAGTGATTGCCTTAGCTATTTGGATCACAGCAGCCCCCACAGTATATTTGCCCACTCCAAATTGATTCCTGACTGACCGGTAGCAATCAGGTGTTGCAAGCTTCCATAGTCCTATCGCCACTCACTTCTCAACTGTCAGGGCAGCTCTCATCTTGGTATTCCTGCGCTTCAGGGTGGGGGAAAGCAAATCACAAAGTTTCAGGAAAGTGGCCTTATGCATGTGAAAGTTTCGCAGCCACTGGGAATCATCCCATACCTGCAACACTATGCGGTCCCACCAGTCTGTGCTAGTTGTCCGGGCCCAGAATTGGCGTTCCACTGTATCAACCTGCCCCACTGCTGCCATGATGTCCCAATTGCCACATCCCATGGTTTCAGGAACGTCTGTGTCCATGTCCTCCTCACAATCGTCCTCGTGCTGCCGTCTCTTAGCCGGGTTCTGCACATACTGCAGGATAATGCGCGAGGTGTTTACAATGCTCACAACAGCAGCGGTGAGCTGAGCGGGCTCCATGCTTGCCATGCTATGGTGTCTGCACGGGTAACCCAGGAAAAAAGGTGCGAAATGATTGTCTGCCATTGCTTTCACGGAGGGAGAGAGGGAGGGAGGGAGGGGAGACTGACGACATGTACCCCAAACCACCCGCGACAATGTTTTTGCCCCATCAGGCTTAACCCAGAATTCCAATGGGCAGTGGAGACTGTGGGATAGCTACCCACAGTGCACCGCTCTGTGACTTTGATGCTAGCCATGGTATTGAGGATGCACTTCACCGACTTAATGCGCTTAGTGGGGACATACACAATCGACTGTATAAAATCGCTTTCTAAAGATTGACGTCTATAAAATCGACCTAATTTCGTAGTATAGACATACGTTTTGGGGCACTATTCAGTACTGAATTTCTATCATCAAATGAGTAAGTATCTATTCAGAATCAGGGGCCAGATTCTCACCTAGTGTAAAATGGTGTAATTTTATTAATTCCAAGCTGCACTGTCGCCTAGTCATTACCCTTACATGCACCCAGCCCAGCCTCTGGAGCAACGCTACCAGTGATTCCCGCTGGCTTTACTTTCCCCTGCAAGTCAGTAGTGTGGGGGAAGAGGGAGGGTGGAAAAAGTACAGTGCCAGACTTTTTTTTTTTTTCTTCCCCTCTTGGGACTCCTCATGTGACTAGAGGGGACAATGGGCAAACCACTCTTGTTCCCAGTTAACTCAGTTTCTGCCACTCCTCCAGCATGGAATGCTGGGCGTGGGGACAGATAGTATGCAGTCCTCCACTCCTTGAGTGTGGTCTTGAGCATTTGGGCAATACAATGTGCATTGCAAAGTAAACTGCACACAACATCCAGTTGCTTTTGAAAGTCTGTTGTCCTATTAACATTTTTCTGATATAGCTTCTCTCTGTAACTGCCATAAAACTGCACTTCAAGATTCCCCCTGCTTTAAATGTTAACTGTGATTGAGTATCCAAGTCAAAAATCCCTGTAGAGAAGTAAGACAGCATAGCTTGACCAATATCAGTCAGAGAATTCTGCATGTCTGGTTAGTGAATCCTATGAGGAGGCAGAATGGTGCATTAAACTTCCTTGGACTGAGCCAGTGTTTGCTGACAAAGAGTACTTCATTCATTGTAAATAAACTGGAATCTTACCACCAGGGGAAAAACATGAAGAGGGGCATTTGAGCAGAATGTTCCTCTCCACATATATGTTGGTTAAGTTTAGTCTATGACTTGCTTGAAAAAAAAAAAAACTCCTTTGAGAAATCGTCTGTGAAAAGCAAGCTTACGTGAGCAATGTTTTAATTCTGAAATATGTGTAAATACTCACCCTGCAGAATACCAGTTACAAATAACTCAGTCAAAAAAGGGGTAATCTGTTCAAAACCAAAATACAGATTAGCTATTTACACTTTTAAAACATGTAATCATATTTATGTGGCACATCCTTGCAAATGAGAAGAATATCAGGCTATCACATACATACCCAACTGCATAAGATTTAATACTTTATCTGAGTTTTCTCTTACCAAACATAGTAGTGAAATGGTTAATAATTTTAGCATTTACATTGTCACAACCAGACTTCATTGCTAGCATCCCGCTGAGATGAATGAAGACAGCTTACTTCTAGTGTTATTGTTTCCATGTGTTTGGCTCCAGACTTAACCCAGCATTCCATTATTTACATTCTAAAGGTTATCTTCACAACCAGAAGGGATAGAAACTTTATGTAAATACATCTATAGCTAAAGAAAGGGAGAAAGAAAGAGGGGCAGGTTAACCCAAAATATATAACCCCTGATTAATTCAGGCAATGTATGGACAACTGTATTAAATGGAATTTTGTTTATACAAAACTCTGAATGTCCCAAATGCCCCTCACAACATCTGACTATTCAGATTTAACTTGTACTAGATATGTAGGAAACAATAATGTAATCAATAGTTGTGGAATGCTCTGTTTTATTGATTTCCAGCATCATAGAACAATGACTGAAGCATCCTGTAACAATAAGTAACAGACCATACAACAAGGAAAAAAGGAAGAGAAGGAATAACATTTGTCCATTGTTTGCAGGGAAGATGTGAACAATTATACCGAATGTAAAAGACAAAGCTGTTAACAGTGTAGGTCTAAAGAGAACACATACAGAGAATGAAAGCACATCAGTCAGTTTCATCTTCACCACATGGGTCTGGCCAGAGTCTGTGTTTAGTTTCCTTTTTTCAATAGTAATGGACTTCTGAAGTTTCTGGTCAGAGGGCACATAAACTAGAAAAGCCTTGTTATTGTACATTACTCAGAGCTTCTTTGGAAACAGGCTGGACGTGGAAATACCTTCTGCAATCATTTTTATTTAAACTCACTGAAAATTATCCTCCTTTGCTAAGTCGCAAGGCTCAAAACAGGAATAAAGAGTTTCTCTTTACCCTAGAAACTAGTAAGAGTGGCAAACAAAGAATCTCTGGCAACAGATTTACTTCTTCTTTTTTTTTTTAAAGCTTTTTGCAGAATTCAATGGCTTCTTCCAACACATGCAGTATCATCCTTGATATCCAGACACAACATAGCATGGACTTTTCTACAGTATCCAGCAACAACTCAGTATCTTTCCTCTCTGGCCTGTGAGATTTTTGGTTTTGAAATTGTTTTATGCAGTTACCATACTACAGTCTCTCTTTTACCAACATCCTTTTAATTGCCTAGGTCTCTGTCTCCATCTTGTCACTTCCCCGCATCTCAGGTATGGTTGATGGACATTGTTTATGGGGCCCAGAAATTCTACAAGGTTTACCTTGCAAAATATCCTTGAAATTCTCCTCTTGGGTGGGAGTGTTAATGGGCTGTTGGGGAGTAGAGGGATGCTTCCTACTAATCACATTGATACCTGGGAATCTCCAGGGAATGAAACCTCCACTTCTTCGGATGGACTGCCCCTCACTCCTGGTAACATGAGCCAATACTGTCAGTGGAGGCTACCCACTCCCATGCAAAACCGCTCTCAGTGAAATGCAAGGTTGATTTAGACAATGAAGCCAAATCTACAGACACAGCTGGGCCCTATTCTGGTTAAAACATTCCTGCAATGTTTTCTGGTTGTGCTCCAGTGCTATGAGCTATATTGCGGCATGTCACAGGTTCCTTCTTCTATAAAGAGGAAAATCTCCATAAACTCTTATCCTAATTCTCTCCACAAATGCGTAAACCAGTTCTGGAGAAAAACTGGAATTTTTCATTTAAAAAAATGTCAAAAAAAGTTTTACACCTTTTTTCAAAAAATGTGTTGTTGAAAAAATTGTCAAAACTGACCCTGTCCTGCAAAAAGTCCCTGTTTTGACAAATGGGCATTTTCCAGAGAAAAAATGTTTTGTCAAAAAATTCCTGACCAACTCTGGTGGACTGTAGAGCTGGCCAGGCATGCTGGGGAGCAGAGCATCGTCAGTCGTTCTCCCACAAACAGGGAATGATGTGAGGGATAATACTTCCCAATGCCAGCGGAACGATTTGGGGGGCTTTTTCTTATATAGGCACCTATTACCCCCTACCACCTGTCCTGATTTTTCACACTTGCCCTCTGGTCACTAGGGAATGAGGAGATATTTCAGGCATATGACCTGCATTATTAAAGCTTCAAACTGTGGCAACTTTAAGTGCAGACATTTGGCAAGGAAGAGGAGAATCATGCAGAGAGAGGCTCCACCTTCGCTCCATCTCCAAAATCCTGCAGAAAGCCTAGGGGTGTCTTCCATGGAATCTAGAAAGCAGGGAAAGATCACAAATGATTTGGAATATATGTTTTCATCATATATCATGATCTTAATAAGCTGGAGAAATAAGCTGAAATCAGTCAAATGTAAAACCGTTATAGGCAAATCTAGAGGTATTCACAAAGGAAGGAATAGTCAAATACACAAAGGTCAAAAGAAGGTGAGTACTGTATATGGAAGGATCTGGAGTTACAGTGGATAACTGATTAAATGATCCTCAATGGAGTTGTACTGGAAAGAAAAGTTTCATCTGGTACCTTGACTGTAAGTCAGTAGTGTAACACTGTGAGGCAAACTCTACAGTACATTTTGGCTGCGTTAATAGGAACATCTATTATTCCCTTATGTGGCACTGACCAGACCTGAAGTAGTGTGCTACGTTCAGCTTTGGGCACTGTCTTTTAAAAACTATATTCACTATTTAGACACAAATTCAGAAGAAAGAGGGGCGGGGAAGAAAAATAAATAAATTGGGAACTTAAAAGTTTTTTACCAGTCAAGAAACTTGAAGAGAACTGGATGGTTTCAGTCTAAAGAAAGGAAGACTGGAGGGAAATATAACTTATGTAAACATATAAGAGGCTGTTACAGAGATAGTGACTCGATTGTTAAAGTTATGTTGTGATTTCCACTTTTAAAAGGCCCTTCTTTTCACAATTTGCTGACTGAATTTAGTCCTCAGACTTACCCTAATAACTCTTGAAGGGTCAATTGAATTCCCCATGTTTACTAACTTTTTGCAGAAGAAATATTTTTCAATTGTCCAATTTTGAAAATTTTCTCTTTTTTCTTGCATAACTTTGGGTTGCTCTAGCTACATAATCAAAGCTCCACAAATCCCAACCTTCACATACACAGACATTCTGATAACACTAGTCTACAATTTTTGAGAAGTCGTCTGCTTCAGAGATAAAATGTGCTATTTATTATGTATTTCGATGTACTGAATTCAAATATGACAATTAAAACAACTGATTGGCTACTGTTTCTAAGATATTTAAGTTTTTACATTTTATGTCTATGTATATTGTGTAGATAGTAGAGTTTTAATCATAAATTGTAAACCTAGGTCTTTTCATGTGTTTATGGTTGCTTTACATGATAATATTTCACCTGTCCTGTTTATGTAACACTTTAAAAATCAGCAAAAGGGTTCTATAAATAAAATCTATTATGAAACAAAAGGCAAAAAACTATTCTGTACATAGTTTAGTCCTATTCAGTGTCTACTCGGCGCTTCTTGGCTTGTCTCTTGTATTCATTAAATGGAGCATCTCTTGTCACTGTCCAGTAATAGTCTGCAAGCATTGATGGGCTCCATTTGCCCTGATAGTGTTTCTCCATTGTTGCAATGTCCTGGTGAAATCGCTCGCCGTGCTCGTCGCTCACTGCTCCACAGTTCGGTGGAAAAAAATCTAGATGAGAGTGCAAAAAATGTATCTTTAGTGACATGTTGCAACCAAGGCTTTTGTATGCCTTGAGGAGGTTTTCCACCAACAACCTGTAGTTGTCTGCCTTGTTGTTTCCGAGAAAATTTATTGCCACTAACTGGAAGGCTTTCCATGCCGTCTTTTCCTTGCCACGCAGTGCATGGTCAAATGCATCATCTCGAAGAAGTTCACGAATCTGAGAACCAACAAAGACACCTTCCTTTATCTTAGCTTCACTTAACCTTGGAAATTTTCCACGGAGGTACTTGAAAGCTGCTTGTGTTTTGTCAATGGCCTTGACAAAGTCCTTCATCAGACCCAGCTTGATGTGTAAGGGTGGTAACAAAATCTTCCTTGATTCAACAAGTGGTGGATGCCGAACACTTTTCCTCCCAGGCTCCAATGACTGTTGGAGTGGCCAATCTTTCTTGATGTAGTGGGAATCTCTTGCACGACTATCCCATTCGCAGAGAAAACTGCAGTACTTTGTGTATCCAGTCTGCAGACCAAGCAAGAGAGCAACAACCTTCAAATCGCCACAAAGCTGCCACTGATGTTGGTCATAGTTTATGCACCTGAAAAGTTGTTTCATGTTGTCATAGGTTTCCTTCATATGGACTGCATGACCAACTGGAATTGATGGCAAAACATTATGCAGTAAAACAGCTTTAAGACTCGTCTTCGATGAATCAATGAACAGTCTCCACTCATCTGGATCGTGAACCATGTTGAGGGCTGCCATCACACCATCGATGTTGTTGCAGGCTACAAGATCACCTTCCATGAAGAAGAATGGGACAAGATCCTTTTGACGGTCACGGAACATGGAAACCCTAACATCACCTGCCAGGAGATTCCACTGCTGTAGTCTGGAGCCCAACAGCTCTGCCTTACTCTTGGGTAGTTCCAAATCCCTGACAAGGTCATTCAGTTCACCGTGTGTTATGAGGTGTGGTTCAGAGGAGGAGGATGGGAGAAAATGTGGGTCCTGTGACATTGATGGTTCAGGACCAGAAGTTTCATCCTCTTCCTCTTCCTCGTCTGACTCAAGTGAGAATGATTCTGGTGCATCAGGAAGCGGCAGTCCTTCTCCGTGGGGTACTGGGCGTATAGCTGATGGACTGTTTGGATAATGCACAGTCCACTTTTTCTTCTTTGACACACCTTTCCCAACTGGAGGCACCATGCAGAAGTAACAATTGCTGGTATGATCTGTTGGCTCTCTCCAAACCATTGGCACTGCAAAAGGCATAGATTTCCTTTTCCTGTTCAACCACTGGCGAAGATTTGTTGCACAAGTGTTGCAGCATATGTGTGGGGCCCACCTCTTGTCCTGATCTCCAATTTTGCAGCCAAAATAAAGGTGATAGGCTTTCTTAACCATAGTGGTTATACTGCACTTTTGTGATGCAAAAGTCACTTCACCACAAACATAGCAGAAGTTATCTGCACTGTTCACACAAGTACGAGGCATCTCTGCTCACTTTGGCTAAACAGAAATGTGTCCCTTTGCAAAATCAAACACTGACAAATAAGAGAGCACGACACTGTATGATTTCGAGAGCTGATATAGGGCAATTTGTTCAGCAGAGTGATGTAAGCTTTGTTATGATTGCATCATCCATGACTTCTAGGAATAACATGATGCAATTCATATCATGTATGACGCAATACCAGCTTCAGATTGCATCATTCATTGTTTTGCCTAAAAAGCAAGTACTGTCCAAACCCAGTCATAGATTTATTCATAGATCCAGTCAAAGATGTATTTTAGTCATTTCTGGTTTAAATTGAGATCCCTTCCCTTTATAACTCACTTATCCTCCGCCATTCCCAAGTCAAGGGTCGTATATACTGACCCAATAGCATATCTTGAAAACTAGAGCCAATCAACAATTTTAAGCATCATTTTCGTTCTCAGTGACCCAGAATTAGTAAAGTTTGACTACATTTATTTCAGAAGCATTTTGGCTGTAGAGCAGTGTAATATCACGCACAAAGGTCACTTTTGAAATTTCAAAATTAAATACATACGGCCAAGTCCCCATCTAGTGTAAACTGGTATTGAAGCAACACTGATTTACACTAGAATACATTCCTTAAAGAGTTATTCCTTTATTTGGGGTAGTTTAATTGAATTTTTCTGAGGAAAAAAAAACCTGTTCAGATCCATCAACTTCCATTTTCCAATGCCATCTCCTAGCACAACGGGATTAAACAACAACCATCAAGTAAAACTGTACTGCATGCACGAATCATGTACTTCAACATAATACTAATTCAACAGACCACACAAATAAAAACATCCACTCCACATTGTTAAATTTATAAGGTGTTTTTTTGTGGAGCTGAAAAGAGGAAGTTTGTGAGCTATAGGTTGTAGAAGAGGATGAGGTAATGTGGAGAAGACAAAATCATGGTTGCAGGTTACAAGGAGTGGTTGAGCACTTAACTACAGATTTTCTTGCTTTTTATGATTGTTTTGGTGGAATATTTGCTTGAGCAACCTTAAGTAGTTTTTAATGAAGGTTCTTCTTTTTTGAACTAGACAGAGAATAGTTCAAGAGCAAATCGTTCTCATTAGTCAATGACAACAAAACAAGAAATAATGAGCTTAAACTGTAGCAGAGAAAAGTAAGTTAAATGTTAAGGGGAAACTTTATAAGAACAGTTACACAATAAGAGAAATTTCCATTGGAAATTGTGGAATCACTTTCATTAGAACAGTAAGGCTTAGACAAGATACCCATCTATTGAAGATGGTTCAGAAATAATGAAATCATGATCAATACAATACAGGATGCACTAACTGACCCATCAGGTATCCCTCCCAATCCATGTTTTTCTATGTATTTCTACTTGACTGTCCTTGATTGAATGGCCTCCCACAAGGATCAGTATTATCCCCAACATTATTCAATTTATATTCAAATGACCTACCATATACCGGGTCTCGCAAGTTTATTTATGCAGATGTCATGCCTCAGGACTCAGTCACACTCCCTTGACTACTTGAGAGTGTTCTGAATGCAGATATGGCAGCTATGGCCGATTATTGTCATCAGTGGTGCCTGATACCAAGTGGAAGTAAGATTGTATCGAGTGTCTTCCACTTACATCATGCACAAACAGGCAGAGAGCTGAACATAGTTCTCAATGATCAGCGAAAAAAGCATGATTCACACCCTGTCTATCTAGGCGTTACATTGAATAGAATTCTCACATATTGTGACCAATTTACAAGGTCAAAATGTGCAGCCACCTGCTTGGAAAACTGGCTGGAATGATATGGGATGCCAACGCCCAAAAGTTACACACTTCAGCCTTGGCACTCTGTTATTCAGTGGTGGAATATTCTATAGCTCTCTATCATAGCCTCCCTCAGTCGCCTCTTTTCTAAAATGAATAATCCCAGTCTTTTTAATCTTATCATTTTTGTTTCCCTTCTCTGTACTTTTTCCAGTTCTATATATGCATATTTTTTTAATGGGCAATAAGAATTGCACCACAGTATTCAAGTTGTGGGTGCACCATGGATTTATATAATGGCATTAGAATATTTTCTGTCTTATTACCGGTCCCTTTCCTAATGGTTCCTAACATTCTGTTAGCTTTTTTGACTGCCAGTGCACATTGAGCAAATGTTTTCTGAGCACTATCCATGATGACTCTGAGATCTCTTTCTTGAGTAGTGACAACTAATTGAAATCCCATCATTTTGTATGTGTAGTTGGAATTATATTTTCAAATGTACATTACTTTGCATTTATAAACAATGAATTTCATCTGCCATTTTGTTGCCCAGTCACCCAGTTTAATGAGATCCTTTTGTAACTCTTTGCAGTCAGCTTTAACTTAACTATCTTGAGTAATTTTGTATCATCTGCAGATTTTGCCACCTCACTGTCCATTTTTCCAGAGCATTTATGAATATGTCAAACATTGGCTTCAGTACAGATCTTTGGGGGACAGTGCTATTTACCTCTCTCCAATGTGAAAACTGACCATTTATTCCTACCCTTTATTTCCTATCTTTTAACCAGTTTTCATGAAAGTACCTTCCTTCTTATACCATGACAGCTTACTTTGCTTGAGAGCCTTTGGTTAGGGATCTTGTCAAAGGATTTTGCAAGTCCATGACCACTAAATCCACTGGATCATCCTTGTCCATATGTTTGTTGGCCCCCTGTGATTGGATGTTCACCCCCACAGGAGGCAGAGCAGGGTAAATTAGATTAATTAACCAGATCGCCTGCACCTGGGAGAGAGCCAGGGCCGGCTCCAGGCACCAGCTTAACAAGCAGGTGCTTGGGGCGGCCAAGGGAGAGGGGCGGCATGTGCGGCAATTCGGGGGCGGCAGGTCCCTCACTTTCTCTAGGAGCGAAGGACCTGCTGCCGAACTGCCGCCAGCGATCGCAGCTTTTTTTTTGTTTTGTTTTGTTTTTTTTCCCCAATTGCCGCCGCGGGTGGCGATTGGAATCGCGGCTTTTTTTTTTTTTTTTTTTTGCTTGGGGCAGCAGAAATGCTGGAGCCAGCCTTGGAGAGAGCCAGGGATTGAAAGGTTGATTGATGAAGTAGCCCATCTGATAAGAAACAGCTAGGGTCAGGAAGTTGGCAGCAGACAAGGATTGCAGTGAGGGAGCCTGTAACTACTCTCTGGTCATTAGAGAGGGAAAGAGGGAAACCTATGGGAGAGGGTGTTGGAAAAGGCTCAGGGAAACAGCAGCAAGGTTAAAATGGTGCAAGGCCTTGGCTGCTGATTAGAGGATCCCTGAACTGGAACGTGGAATAGAGGGTAGGCCAGGATTCCCATAATAGCTAATGGATGAGTGGCACAGTCAAGGCAGTGAAGGAAAGACTGCCCTTTTGTATGGAGAAACTTTGATATGCTGGATGGGAAGGACTACAGTGACTGAGCCAGAAGGCCAAGCCATGAAGAGAGAGCACCCTGAGTCACTGAGAGAGAGAGAGGTGGTAGGGTGCACAAGCAAGTGACAGAATGAGGCATTGGACCTGGAAGGAGCTAATTCTAAGAACAGCCGGGAGGAGGCTCCCTAGCAGTGAGTTGACCCCCTTATATCCCCTCAGAGAATTATAATAGATTGGTGAGGCATGATTTCCCTCTAGCAATGCTGTATTGACTCTTCCCCAACATATTGTGTTCATCTTTGTCTGATAAATCTATTCTTTCCTATAGTTTCAACCAATTTGCCTGGTACTGAAGTTAGGCTTACTGACTTGTAATTGCCAGGATCACCTCTGAAGCCTTTTTTTAAAAATCAGGGTCTGACAGGCAGCCGCATGGCTCCTGATTGGCTCCCCACCCTATATAAATCCAAGTGGTGTTCCGGGAAGTATCCAAGTAACAGTGTGGCTCCTCTATAACTGCCATGACCATTCCTGCTTTATGCTCTTGAACTCCTGGTTTCAACTTTGCCTTGATTTGTACCTCGTCTTCTGAGCTGGATCCTGAAATCTAGCTTGGACTCTGATCTTTTGTATCAACCTGGCTTAGAACCTGAATATGGACTCCTCTGCTACTCTCAATCTCTGGTTTGACCCTGCTCTGACCATTGGTCATGAGTGCCCTTTTCAGGATCCTGACAAGTTATGAGTGTAATAGTAATTAAGTAATACTTCTGAAGTTATGTATGAGGGAAATCTTTTTGGATCTCTCCTGCCCTTAGGCCTCAGGTACTCCTTTAGACATACATACCAAACAAAAGTATATTCCCAATGAGATTATGAGCACAATAATCTTGTCTGAGACATTACCTTGCAATTCTGTTGGCTTCCAAGCTTGGAATTAGGTGGCTTGGCAGCGCAGAATCAGCAGAGAAGCAATTGCAGGCTAGATCCTCCTAATGAGCTTAATAGGATATCAGTGAATTTGGATTTTCAGCTCACAAGCTGAGAAGGTCTTTTGCCAAAAAGTATAGGCAAAAAAAGGGTGTGCATGTATAGTTATTGGGAGGAAAAATGAGGTGGGACTGAAATGTGTGTTCATATACATGCCTGTGTGTACATGAACCTTGTTAGTAGGGTCTGATTGTGTCTTGGTCTGATATTGGTGTGGGGCAGGGGGTGGTAAAAGGAAACTTCCCCCCCTGTACAACCACCATAAGGGACAAGCATAATTGCGGCCTCTGAACTGCAAGGGCTTTTCTATCTCTACATCCCTAGGGACCTATGACCTGACGCCCCAAAGAAGACCGTGAAGGACAAGGAGGAAGTAGAGCCATAGTCCCTACCCTCTCCATACTGGCCCTTAGAGGAGGAAGGCTGCACAAATGGGCATAGGGAGCACTCTGTAATGGCAGTAGTAGGGGAGCTTGGAGAAGGACCTTGCCTGTCTGAAGGTACATCCATGTTAGGAAAAAAGGTACGTTCTTGCTTTGTGTTACTTAACATGGTAGCTAATGAAGTAAAATCCTACTGAAGACAAGGCAGTTTGTAGCTATCACCCATGTTAACAGATTGAGGTAAACATTAGAGGAAGCCTAAGGTTTACCTTCGCCAGCCAGTAACATGTATTAATACTACAGCTGTCTTGTCTTCACTCGGATTTTATCTCATATTAGCTAACCTGAGGTAAGAGCACACCTTTTTACCTAATGAAGACAAGGCCTGAGACTGAATGCCTCTGGTCTTCCCTGAGATGCTACAACTTGCCACTACCTCTGGCCTAGTATAATTTTCCATCATTTTTTGTTTTGGTAAACTGCTGTCCTCCTTTCAACACATATTTTACAGGTGCTTCTTTTCTACCAGAATGGCTAACAGAATTCAAAACTCTGGTGAATAGTATGTAGCCACTCTTATGTGTCCTGACATTTATGGGGGAAAACAGTATATTTTAAAATTGAATTAATGGCTGCTGATGGTGTGGGGACCTTTCAGTCTAGAGGGAAAGGAACTGCCATGGAAGGGTCAACACTGGGAGCCTTTGCAAACCCCTTCTTCCCCTGTCAGGCCTAGGAAGGAGGGAAAATGATAGCCTCCTCAGTTCTCAGGCCTGGGGGAGCAGGCAGGAATCTGGTCACACAACCTGGCCTGGGTTTTAAGGGATGGAGTGGGAGTTATGCCTGGTCCTTTTATTAAGGGAGGAAAAAACCCTCAGCATATGCAGCAGCTCTGATTGGCTGCTTTTTCCCAGGAGGCAGGTAAAGGGAGAAGGCAGCTAATCAAAGGGCATTTCCTCATAAACTGAAGAGTTTTCCTCACTGACTGTACAAAATCTGAAAACCCACTTTTTACTGGCCAGTCTCTAGTGTTGACAGCCTTATATGTCCTTGATTCATTTCCCATGGAAATCAATAGTCTTTCCATGGACTTTAATGAGAGTGGGTTGGGCCCATATTCAGTAGTGAGCCCTCTCCTGTGGGTGATGGGCAGGCTATGGTGCTATCATGGGGTGTATAAACCCCTCACTAATTAACTATGTGTTAACAGGAGCCTGAGCCCAATTAGACCACTTGGTGACACCTGGAGGGGGTGTTAGGCATAATTGGTGATCAAACCCAGCTCGGTAGGAACTGGGTCTTCATGAGGGAAGGAGCACAGATAATGGAAAAAAGGCCAGAGAGGAGACCCAGCAGAGAGATAACTAGGTGTTTCCTCTCTTGGGCTAAAGAGAGTAGAAGCCTGGAGCCGGAGCCAGAACCAGGAGGTCCTGAGCTAGCAGCAAGCCTGAGAGGCAGGGGGCAGTGAAGCATAGGTCAGAGGCAGGTTGTTCAGAGCCAGAGGTAGTAAAGCCTAAAAGGCAGTGATGGTAAAGCCTCAGAGGTGTTTAGAATGAAGTCTGAGGGGCTGCAGGGAGACAGGGAAGAACTCTACAGTCTCTCTCTTGATAGCAGAAACTGGAGAAAATTGTGGGAAAACTGCAGAAAGGCTCCTGCAGGGCAAAGAAGAAACCAACGGGGAGTGGGGTGGGGAGGGGTGGTGGAATACCTGGAAGACACAGGATTGGAGAAAGTTCCTGTGGCTGATCCTGATGCAAGGCAGGAACCAGACCTCTGGGGGGGAAGCCCTGGGAGGCGCTATTTGTTACAAAGGGAAAAGGTCTGAAGAATACCTGACCAGCTACTGGGAAGGTAGCATGAAGCCACCCTGATGTAGTTGGATAAGGATGATTTAAAACCTGGAGAGAAGGGTGGGAGGATCATGGGGCCAGGAGTTGGTGCTGAAGACCAAATATAAGGATTGGAACTATTATTATTTGTTGGACTTCCTGTTTCCCTGGAAGGGGTAGAACTAAAATAAGCCCTGACCAGAGGACTAAGTCACAAAAAGGCCACCACAGAACTGGAGCTACTGTCGATAGAGAGTGCTAGAGAGGAAAGATCTGCTATGCCACGCCCAGCCACCATGGGGCACACACAACTCTTCTACAGGTGCCACTCCCCTTATCTTGGGCCAGCCAGCCATTAGGCCAGATCCTGACAGACTATGACACTGGCTAACTGCCTCAAGGTGCCATTACAGAAGCAGGGTTTCACCAGGGTTGATCTAGCTGGTCTATGCCATCTGCACTAGTGGAATAAAACCCATACATGAGGCTCCCCCTAGATGGCGCCATTGGCTGGCTAGACTAGGTGTAATTGCACAAGGGTAATGAGACTAATCTATCATAGAGCACCCCAGCATCTGACCCACTGTTTTTTTTCTGGCTTAGATAACACCTTTTATCTGTAATTCTTTTTTTTTTTAAACACCCTCCATTTATAATTTATGCTCTAGTTGTTGTTTTTTATGTGAGAAGAACACCGTTATAGCTCCCTTTAGATTTTGTTGCTTATAAATTATAAGTATGCTCTTCAAAATAATGGAACGAAGTCCTTATTACTTTGTGAGCTGTCATATATCCTGTATGGAGGGAGACAGTTTGACTGCTTTGGCTTATTAAGCTTTACATAATTAGAAATCAGAAAGGTTTGACCCTCCCCCTTCTAGAATGTCCAATGTGGGGAGACTGATAGAGTTGGAGTCCAGTGAGTATTTGTGTCAGTAAAGCTGTTAATTTGTTGATTGCTTGTCTCTTATGCACACAGTTTTCAAAGCATCACATAAAATTCCTTTTGCTGTGTTGTTCCCTTAATATCTAAAATGTTAATAAAATTCAATACCTCTCTGGGGAAGGGTAATTACTTCAGTAGATTTTCTGTATCACAAGACCTAATAACTCATAAGCACATTACTTACTCATTTTAGCATAATGAAAGAATGACAGTATCTACACTTCAAAGGTCAGAGAGAGTTGTATTGTATAAATTTTTATTCAAACTTGTTAGACACTACATTTTATTATTGTACAATAAAAATATCAATAGTTATATCATCTTTAGCAACAGATCCCATTTTGGTGTTTTTGTTTTCCCTTGTCCTAAGAGCCTGATTCACCCTTGCATTCCTGATTTACAAGGATGTAAACTCCATGCAGAGGACAAGCCAGACTATCTGGCTTACATTTTCAAAGGTAACTAGTGATTTTGAGTGCCTCCATTTTTGGGGTGCTCAACTTGAGATATGTTTAAAGGGGCTTGATTTTCAGAGGACGGTGCTCAGGACTTCTTGAAAATCAAGCCCCATAAGATATCTTATATGCTGTTACATGTGTATAAACCCATTTGCTGAGTGGATGTAACTGACAGCAGAAAATAGTTCAGTGTTTTTAAGTGGGGGCGTAGAAAGTGTGGTTTGGGAAAAAACCCATGTATTTAAAAAAGGAACTAAAATCAGTTTCTGCTGATGCTTCCTAATCTGTGCGGACAGAATGTTATGAATTTTCCATATTACAGTTTCACTTCCGCATAGATAGTGTTGTGTGATCAGCACAACAAAAGTTAAAAGCCTTAGTAAAGATTTCTGGATGTTTTATAGACAAGACATTCCCTCTAAGCCTTCATTTAGACAACACTAAAAACAAAAGGAGCTAAAGAATTAAACAGCAATAGAAAGGTTTTATGGCTGTTGTAGTTATCACTGAAAAATATTCCCAATTTATTTTTTTCATAAATGACTCATCATAGAATCATAAAAGATAAGGGTTGGAAGAGATCTCATTCCTTTTAGGGTGGTTTTTTTTTTTTTTTTTTTTTTTAAGGTTTTGGTTTATTTGAAAGAAATATGAAGCAAATTTTTTGTCAATTTTACTGATAAATCAGGTATTCTAGACATCCACTGACACCTTTTGCACTTTGAAAGGTGTTTGGTTTATATCATTAGTTTGTTAATCCATACAATGTCCAGTCCAATTGTTTTCTTTATAGCAGAATGATGGTGCTACTATAATTAAGGCTGCATCAAGACATCTGTTTAAAGGTTAAAATTGACACGTGTAGTTGGATTTCTTTTAAATTTGGTGTGCCACAGGAGGGTGCATGTAAGGTTTAGTGACCTAGATTTTAGGTCATATGAACTAAGGATTCCAGAGATGATAAGCTGGGGAAAATAGCCATTTAAAAAAGTTCCTGGTGGAGTGTGGTTTTTTTTGTTTTTGTTTTTTCATGGAGCTAGAGATCAAGCTATTGATGTGATGTGGCTCAAAATGGTCTCAAATTGGTCAGCACCCAATAAATCTTTGGAGGACCCAAATTGAGAACTGCATTTAAGAAAATGTACATTTCCTACAGAGCACATGTGCCAATACAGGAAAAAGGCTAGAGGGTTTCCATTCCTGCCATTTTATATGCTTTAAATTTGACACTTGTAAATGCTCTAAAACTCTAATGGTTAATCAGATTGCTTTGAAATTTGGTGTCTCATGGGATGTGGGGGTAATGTTAGTCCAAATTTGGGGTCATTTGACCCAGTGTTTCCTGAGGGCAAGTTTACACTATAAAACTAAGTCAATCTAAGTTTCGTCGATGAATAACCACCGCGGTAATTGAATCGGTTTTACACATACACACTAACTTCCTGTGTTGGTGGTGCGAATTCTCACCAGGAGTGCTTCCACTGATTTAACTACCAGTGTGGGGCATTGTGGGATGGTTTCTGAAAGGCAGCAAAGTCAGGCTATGTCTACACTACTGCAGTAAGTCAACCTATGCTACGCAACTCCAGCTACGTGCTGGAGTCGACGTACCTTAGGTTGAGTTACCCTGGGGTCTACACCGTGGGGGGTCAACTGGAGAAACTCTCTTATCGACTTACCTTACTCTTCTCGTCGGGGGTAAAGTACAGGGGTCAAGTGGAGAGCGATCTGTTGTTGATTTGGTGGGTCTTCTCTAGAACCGCTAAATTGACTGCCGGTGGATTGATCTCAGAGCGTCAATCCCGGCTGTAGTGTAGACCTGTCCTCAGTGTAAGCAATGCAGTGTCTACACTGACACTGTCTCAACCTAACTACATTGACTTAAGTGCTATGCATCTCATGGAGGTGGAGTTATTAAGTTGGTGTAATGGGTGACTTACATTGGTGGGAGCTATATTTTAGTGTAGACACTTATAGAGTTAGGTCGACATAAGCTGCCTTACTCTGTAGTGTAGACCAGGCCTGAGTTACAGGCTTGCAACCCCTGCCCATATATATATATATACACACACACACACACACACTGTTTCCTTCCACTGCCTTGTACTGTTAAATTGTGAGGTACTAATGATTGGATGGATCACAGCTTTCTGGATGGCCATGAACTCACCCTTCACTTTAACATAACTAAAGATAAGTTAATCACGGACCTATGCCCACTATAACCACATAAGACAAAAGGAGTTTTGGACTCAGGGCGTGGAGGTCAATATAATTTGTGAGTGACAATTTTATTTTGGGTGGAATGTAATAAAAGTCCTTGGGAGGGAAATTAGACATGTGAATGCCTCTGGGAGGAGAGAGGTGTGTGAGGAATAGGAGGAGAGGGTCTGGGGCTGGAGTGAGGGGAGGAGGTTATGAGGAGGGGGATACATAGGTTGGGGGCTCAGGTAAGGGAGGCCTGGCACCCCCAGCTCTGAAAATGCACCCTAACCCCATTGGACTCCACAGCTCTGCTTCTTGAGAAGGGACTTCCATGATTTTACAAAAGCATTTGATAGTATCCACAGCAAAGCCCTCTAGAAGAGTCCAGCAAAGATTGTGAATTGGATAAAAAGCTTTGTGTGAAGAGTTTGTGTGTTGCATCAGGACAGAGAGCGGAGACATGGAGTGGCATTCTATTCCAGCTTCTCTTCTTCATTGTCATAGACTTTGTGATAAGGAAAGGGATGACTACTGCCAAGGACACTGGTATTGTTTGTTTGGGGAAAGAGAGAGGCTGCAAGACTTAGGCCTAATGAACGCTTAAAAATTAAATTGACTTAGCTACTTCACTCAGTGCTGTGTGGGTTTTTTTTTTTTTAATCATGCCCTGAATGCTGTAGTGCATTGCATGGGATGTGTGTGATGGGTTCCCCCAGGGTGCCACCTGGAACTGGGGTACTACTGAGCCCTCTGACCCACCAGCCTGGGCTCCCTCTCACACTATGCTGCTGTGACAAGCTGCAGACACGCTCCTGGTCTTACACTTCTACCTGCATACACACAGGTAGAGATGCACCCAGTTGCAGTTACATGCAGGCTCTCTGACTAACCACTGCACAAACCAACAGTCGAAAGGCTAAAGCCAAGGAAACTCTCAGTTTCCCAGTCATACACCCCTTCTGGAGCATAAATCCAAAATTATACTAACTTGCGTTGCACAGGGAACTGTATAATGTAAGCTCATAGAGTTCATGCCTTCTCCCCCTCACCCCCCAGTGTGGAGAGGAATATGCAACAGCCCATCTGAGCTAAGATTCCCACACACTTCACTCCAAACTCACTGGTTTAGATAAAGCAAAAATAAGTTAGATTTTAAGTGATTACCCAGTAAAAAAACACAAACTAAGTCTAAGATACTAGAAAGATAGGATATGAATTAGCAAATTCTCACCCTGGCTGATGATACAAGCAGGCTGCAGATTTTTAAGGGATATGCTGCACTTGCTTTACAGCTTGGAATCCCCAGGTCTTTCATACACAGGCTAGAAATTCCTTTAGTCTGGGTCCAGCACTTCCCCTAGTTCAGTCTTTGTTCCTCAGGGGTTTCCAGGAGTCTTCTTATGTGAGGAGTGAAGAACAACCAATGATGTCACTCCCTGCCTTATAAACATCACAATCATATCATCATCATATCACTATGAAGAATATGGGGTGCAGTGTCACAGGGTGTGGGTGCCTAACCCCACCACTGCTCTTAAGGATATAAGTAGTCATGGAATAGGAGGGACGGTCCTCTCGTGGATCAGTAACTGGTTAAAAGACAGGAAAGAAAGAGTAGGAATAAATGGACAGTTTTCAGAATGGAGAGAGGTAAATAGTGGTGTCCCCCAGGGATCTCTACTGGGATCAGTGTTGATCAACATTTCCTGGTCCTCTGCCCCAGATGGCCTCATTTCTGAGGCACAGATTTCCATTTGTTAATTGGATGGATGGATGGAATGATATGGAAAAGGGGGTTAATGGTGAGGTGTCAAAGTTTGCACATGATGGAAAATTACAAGAGACACAAGGTGGGTGAAGTAATAGTGTTTATTGGACCAAATTCTGCTGGAGGAAAGTAATAGCTGTTGAACTACACAGAACTCTTCTTCTGGTCTAGGGAAGGAAGCGGGGAAGCAACCCTGAAGAACTTTGTGTAGCTTGAAAGCTTGTACATTCCACCAGCTGAAGTTGGTCCAATAAACATTACCTCGTCTACCTTGCCCCTCTCATATCCTGGGACCAATGTGGCTACACTAACTGCAAACAAAAGTTATTCAAGATATTTAAGTTCAAAGTTGGCTGTGAAGAGTTACAGAGGGATCTTACAAAACTGGGTGACTGGGAAACAAAATGGCAGATGAAATTCAACATTGATAAGTAATCTACAATGGAAAAAATAATCCCAACTACCCGTCCATAATCATAGAATTGGAGGACAGAAAGGGACCTCGAGAGGTCATCTAATCCAGTCCCTTGCACTTAAGGCAGGACTAAGTATTATCTAGACCATCCCTGCACAGGTGTTTGTATAACCTGCTCTTAAAAATCTCCAACGATGGAGATTCCACGACCTTCCTGGACAATTTATTCCAGTGCTTAACTACCCTGACCATTAGGAAGTTTTTCCTAATGTCCAAACTAAACTGCCCTTGCTGCAATTTAAGCCCACTGCTTCTTGTCCTATGCTCAGAGGTTAAGGAGAATAATTTTTCTCCCTCCTCCTTGTAACAACCTTTTATGTAGCACTTGAAAACTGTTATGTCCCCTCTCAGTCTTCTCTTCTCCAGACTAAACAAACCCAATTTTTTCCTCATAGGTCATGTTTTCTAGACCTTTAATCATTTTTGTTGCTCTTCTCTGGACTTTCTCCAATTTCTCTGTCTTTCCTGAAATGTGGTATCCAGAACTGGACACAGTACTCCAGTTGAGGCCATATCAGCGCAGATAGAGGAGAAGAATTTCTTCCTATGTCTTGCTTACAACGCTCCTGCTAAGACATCCTAGAATTATGTTTGCTTTTTTTGCTACAATGTTACACTGTTGACGGAGAAGGTCATGCGAGATAGTAATAAAAGCATTACCAAAGTCCAGATGTACCACATCTACCGCTTCCCCTCTATCCACAAGTCGTGTTACCCTGTCAAAGAAGGCTATTAGGTTGGTTTGACATGATTTGTTCTTGACAAATGATGGATTCTAAATTAACTGTTACTGTTACCACTCAAGAAACAAATCTTGGAGTCGTCATGGATATTTCTCTGAAAACTTCAGCTCAATGCTCAGCAGCGGTCCAAAATGGCTACCAAAGGTTAGGAACCACTAGGAATGGGACAGAAAATATTAATATGCCACTATATAAATTCATACTGTGCCCATTCCTTGGATACTGTGTGCAGTTCTGGTCGTCCTGTCTCTAAAAGGATATAGTGAAACTGGAAAAGGTTCAGAGAAGGGCAACAAAGATGATCCAGGGTATGGAACAGCTTCCATACAAGACGAAACTAAAAAGATTAGGGCTGTTCAGCTTAGGGTTGGGGTGGGGGAAAGAATGTGATATAGAGCTGTAAAATCATGAATGGTGTGGGAAAAGTAAATAGAGAAGTGTTTACCTTTTCCCACAATAGGAAAATTAGGGGTCACCTGATGAAATTAAAGGCAGCATGTTTAATACAAACAAGAGGAAGTATATTTTCTCACACAAAGTACAATTATCCTTTGGAATTCACTGCCATGGGATTTTGTGCTGGCCAAAAGTATGAATGGGATCCAAAAAAAATTAGATAAATTCACAGAAGATAGGTCCACCAATGGCTACTAGCCAAGATGGTCAGGGGTGCATTTCCATATTTGGGGCAACCCTACTTCTGACTGCCAGAAGTCAGGAAGGGAAAACAAGGTGGATCACTCTAACTGCACTGTTCTGTACAGTCCCCAAGAAGCTCCAGTACTGGCCACTGTCAGAGACAGTACTGGGTTAGATGGACTATTGGTCTGACCCAGTATGTCCATTCTTATGTTCTCTCTCATTACTTTAAGTGGAAGCTGGTGTTGGTGGATAAATTAAGAATTTTGAGCCACTGAAGAAAGACAGAATTATTGTTATGTGTTCACCCGAATCAGCTAGCTATTCATTTGACACCCCTGAAAATATAAGCAAATGTATTTCTGTGGTTCAAAGGTGTTTCCTGCTAAATAGCTCAGTGGGGCAAAATAACCTTATGCAAATTTCCATGAGTAATTTTTGCTGACTAAAGTAAATAATTCAAACATGAAAATAATTATATGAAAATATAAGTAGATGATTTCTCTCCTCCTCCCCCCATATGTGTCTAATATCCACTCCTGAAGTATGTTTTTAAGAGGTTTTGTAATAAACAGAGCTGATCAAGTAATGGGAAAACATGTTCATTAGCTCGTTTACTACATCTAACTTCTTGTGATTGGTTTTGGCAGTATTTGTGCTCCTTTTGATTGTTTTGTGTTCATTCAGATGACCAGTTTCTGTTCATATGAATGTTTGTGGACACACTACTTATTCAGCTGTGGGGTTTTGTGTGGAAACAATCATGTTTACACAGAGTCATAGCTGTTCAATCCAAAAGTGTATGCCTGCCCACTGATCAGGAAGACATAAAACAGAGACCAGTGGATTTTTAATCCATGCACTGAACAGATATAAATAGTATACTACTGTTTGTCAAATGCGCGAATTCACAGCAGTTCCCCCAAACCCAAGGCAAGAGTACTGACACTCCTGCAATTAATCAAATGTGATGTACAAAGATAATTGTTCGCATCCTTCCCAAATAGGATAGATTATGCATAGGTGACTACTGAGTTATTAATTAGGGGAGAACACCAAACTGAGTACTATACACCCTCCTAGATATATGGTTATATATGCTGTGGAACACCTAATACAACAGTAAGACAGTGTTCCTCAAAAAGAGAGACCTTCCTCAGTTAATGTGTATGTTAATACTTTTTCCATGTAGAGCTGCACATGTACATCTGATTAAGGATTCTGAGGTGAATGGAACTGTTCTTCAGTGGTTGAGGACCCTCCTGGAAGGGAGGTCTCAAAAGGGGATTATGAGTACTTGCTTGTCTTTGCCCATGAGTTTCTAGCTCTGATTTGTCCTCTCTAATGTTCAGCATGTTAGTGAATATGGGCTGTAACAATACTCAGCTATATACCACCTTTACTACTGATAGATTGTAGACTGTTCTAGATGGTTGACTTTCTGGCAGACATTTTTGTTTGAATGAGAGACATTTGGTTTGATCTCAACCTGTAAATGACTGAGGTGATATTCATAGCATAGTGTTAATTCCATCTCTGTAAATGAGGGTGATAACACTTGTATTCTCCAATACTTTTATCCATCTTGTCTTTTTAGATTAAGGCTCTGTAGAGCAGGGATTGGCTCATGCTATGTGCATATTCAGTTCCTAGCACAATGGGGCCCCAGTCTTGGTCAGGGATTCTACCTGTGACCATATTAAAATAATAAATTATATTAACATTTCATAATAATGCTAAAATCAAATTTCTTATTGCCAAATTTCATCCTTTGATGTATGTTTGGGGTTCCTCATTGTTCCAAGTTAGCTACATGAATGAGCACACCCAAGAACCAAATCTGGCACTATTAATGGTATGTGTATATGGAACAGGTGATAAGGTAAATTATGTACAACTACTATTAGATATCCTTTCCTGCACCTCAGTTTAACTTTTGCTGAAGAATTTCTGTCTTTTCGGGACTTCTTGGAAAGCATAGGAGAGTCAGAACCCTGAATGTAGGTGTCAGAGAGTACTACACAATTGCTTAGGATACAAGCATTGACATCTGATGCACACAAACACATTGTAAATAGTATTTGAAATATTTCTAACATAACTTTTAAAACCACAACCATTAGATAGTGAATCTACTAATGTTTCTTCCTATACAGAATTCCACAACTCTGTTGCAATTGTTATACACATTCATGATTGCTTTTTTAACATCTGCATTACAACATAGTGTTTTAGCATAACACTAACACTTCTGTATTTTATTGAACACATTTAAACACATTCTTTCCCCTCTGATCTTCTTTCCGAGATGATTTCTCAGTCTGTAATGTGACCTAAAATGTAGTATGTGTCACCTGAATTTCTTCAGGGCTTGAAAGGAAATGACAGCATCTCAGTCAGAAATCTAAGTGCTAGTCTTGTCAGCAAAAGTCTTGATGGCTCCTTAATGCTGGCAGCTTTCAGTTGTTTAGTTAATAGGTGACTTGCTCTCATCAGCCTGTAGTCAGATAAGCAATCTGTAGCCAAAATGTTACAGGTGCTGAGATCCTGCTGACAGCAAACACCTCTCTTGGTCTTGCATTGATTACCCAAGTATATAGAACTTTCTTCAGCTCCTCTATTTATAGCCTCCTTACCCTTCAGTTGTGATTGGCTCAGCTCTCAAGTTATGATTATGTGAGACATGCAAAACTGCTTACCCATAATACTCGCTTTCTGTAAAGTTTCAGGAAAATTTCAATTGGATGTTTCTGGGACCTTCTGCCTCAGTTGCCCTGATCTGCTCTCTGGGTGTGTGTAGACACACAGATGGTTCGAACCACTTTGAATCACCAGTCCAAACTATGCTTCCTCCCCACTGCTCTTCTCCCTTTCTTTAGATATAAAAACAATAAAATGCTGAAGTATAAAGCAGATATGGCTTATCTGCATATAATATGTGTGTAGGTGACAGCCATGCAATAAATTGCACAGCTATGTGATAAATGTACCTTTGACTGCCTCACCTGCCTTTTCCCCTCTAATCCATTTCCCAGGCATTTACTCTTAGAGTCCAAACCTAGGAGCAGCTTTAAATTGCTGCTGGTTATTTTTAAAATCAATCTGCCAGAGAAAAAATTCTTCCTTCCACCAAATGTAGAATTTCCCCTCAGAGAAACAGGCCCTACATGTTGCCCACATTTTTCGTATGTTCTTTTTTTTTTTTGCAAAGTCTGTATAATTCTTTATATATGTGATTTATTTTCAAAGCAAATTCTTTCTGTCTGTCTTTCTTTTTCTGGTGGGGAAAAATGTCTGTCACCTGGAGACTATTAAAAATCCCTGACCTGATATTGTGTTTACTTTAAGATTTTCAGCTTTGTTAAACAATGTGTGTCAAACATAGCTCTTCATGCTCCCTCTACAAAAGTGTCCCACTGTTGTGGATAGACAACTCCAACACACTTTGCAGCAAAGCATGCTAAATACCTCAAGGGCTGATAGGCACAGCCAATCATGACAATTTTAGGAAAATGATCCACCATTGCTCTCCAATTATATTAACAAAATCGAAAGGATTAATATACATCAGCCACCAGCATTTTTACCACTACAGCAGGCTTAGACAACATGGTGGTAGAAATGCCATCAGACAGCCTACACTACCACTCCTACCATTGCTAGCATAGGAGGAGCTTTATTTTAGTGGTGCAAGAGCGGTGGTGGGAGAATTTCTTAAAATTGTTACTATGGATAAGACCATTCTGTCAGAGTCCAGTATGGTTTGCTAGAACCAGTGTCTAACTCAGCTAATTGTCTAAACAGGTGGGACCATCATTTTCAATATCACGTGAAATGGAGCAGCGAGGATAGCTATGTTCCATGCCTGTTTATCAGATATGGCTGAAAAGCCTAGTGTGGCAACAGCCTAACAAACTAAAGGCCATGTATGCATAATAAATAGCTGAGAAAGCATGTTTATAAAAAAAAATCACTTTCATATTTCCAGAAAGCTTTTACAACAGCTATATATATACACACATACGGCATGGTGGCTGAGTAGTTTTGGTGCTCATCTACAATCCCAGGGTCATGGGTTTGCATTTCACTTGATCTCACACAGAAAGGCCACTTAGATGCAAATGGGTACCTAATCCATCAGGTTAGGGAGTCAAAGATGGTGCTAGCCACATCGTTCCATTGTGTATCATTGGCTATGGAAACTGAGGTGCCTTAATCATTTCAGCCTGATAAGCCAAATGCAGCTCAGGGATGACTTTGATATCTATAACATGAAAAATGCCTTGATAGTATCCTTTTAAAACCCCAAATCATGTTAGATCTTCAGTTCAGTTGTAGAGGGGTTGAGTAGTTGTGTCTGAAGCAACTTCAGTTGTGTCCCCAGCAAATTCTGTTGCTTTTTATAATGTATTGGTTAGAATAGATATTTAAAGCAAGCATGTGTCAGAGGAAAAGCATAACTTGAACTCACCAGACTAGATATTACTGTTCACAGCTAAGGGTGAAAATTTTTCAGGGAACCAATTAGATCCTTAAAACACCTTTTTAATCAGGGAAAAAAGAGAGGAAAAATCTCACTTTCCAACATGTACCTTTTAATACTACATCTTTCAATCAACTGATTGTATCATCAGGTAGCTAAAACATTTTTCTAAAAAGGAAAGGTTATATCTCTACATACAAAAGAATCCCTCTGAACCAAAATAAACAAAAAACACTGATCATATTAATTCCTGATTGATAGTGTGTGAAACAGACAGATTTAAAAGTGAAATTTATTTCAATTGCATTACATCAAAGTGGCCTCATAGTGTCACTAAAGAGCTTTCAATAACATGTTTTTTTCCCCCTTCATTTTAAGGGTTTCCCCTCAATGGCCAATTCCAATTTAATCTTATCTGTTTCTATCATGTTCATCACTGTTGAATCTATGAAAACATCCATGGCTATCCATGCACTGAGTAACTCTGATGATACAGTCTTTTGGATCATGGTTCAACCTTTATGAAGATAAGCCGCATTAGGTATGAAAAGAAAGGTGCAAGCCAGTCTCACATAGTGCTTAAAAAATGGAAATGGATAGAAGAACCCCCTCTATATCACAATCAAGCTATAACACAAACAGGAACTGGTGACTTTAACAATAGTAGGAAGTGAAATAGACTGACCTTTCTGCATTGAGATTGCAAGCCATCCAGGGCAGGGATTGTCTGTTTTCTGTGCTTCTGCAGCAGCCAGCAAAATAAGGCCTTACAGTTGATTTGGGCATTTGGGACACTACAATAATATAGGTATTTTCGAATAATCACTTTTAAGAGAGTGGAGGTGGCTAGGCTGGTTTCAGAGCCAACCCTTTCAGATGAGCCAGTGTTCAGTTGCCTTCCACTACCACACCCTCACCATTAATCCGCTTTAAGAATTGGGGATCTGACCACCATTCACTGATTTATTATCTTCATTTTTAAACTATCTCATCATTACAATGTGAATATTCCAATGAGTCGATGCAAGATGTAAGAATCTCATTTGCAACTGGTCCGCCCATCACCCCTTTGCATCTCTGCTCCATGCCATGGGAAATGACTAGCATTCAAGTCTTCCTCCGATGATACCCTTATTGTTATGCTTTGCACTAAGCTGTGAAATTTGAACCAGTTGCTTCTTCTTAAACAGGGTAACACCAGCTACCTGTGCTCCTCATCCCAGCCATGCCACAAATATAAACTATATTATTTCTCCTGAAATCCCAGGACCTCTTTGGCATCTCCCATATTTAGAGCCATAAATGATACTTCCTGCACTTGGTTGCTCTGGACTATACATGGTAAGTGAATTATAAAGAAGTTTTTTATGGGACAAACTTCTAAAGAATGATTTTCAATAGGATCTACACGCCTACATGCCTAAGCATACACCTACACAGCAAAAAAAAACAAAAAAACCATGGCAGTAGTCTCCAAACCTGGGTCAACTGACTTGAACTAGCACTGCAGAACTAAAAATAGCAGTGTAGACATTCGGGTTTGGGCCCAGGCTCTAAGACCCTCCCCCTTCACCGAGTCTCAGAGCCTGGGCCAGAGCCCAAATGTCTACACTGCTATTTTTAGCCTTGCTGCATGAGCCCAAGTCAGTTGGCCCAGGCTCCAAGACTTGCACCGTGGGTTTGTTGGTTTTTGTTGTTGTTTTTTTCTGCTGTGTAGACGTACCCTTAGTCATTTTGAAAAATGAGACTTAGGGTGTGTCTACACAATAGGCGCTCCACCTCCCCAAGTGATGGTAGCTAGGTTGACAGAAGCATTCTTCTGTTTATCTTGCTGTGTCGATACTGAGTGTTGGGTGCCATAGCTATGTCAGCCTAGGTGTGTAGATTTTTCACACCCCTCAGCACTGTAGCTATATCAACCTAAATTTTAAGTGTAGACTGAGCCTTAGGTTCTTTAATTAGTTTAGGCATTGCAATGTTGAGCAGAGCAATGCCTAAATCTGGGTTTAAGTGACTATCATAGCTTTGGTATAACATAAGTGTTATGAAGTCAGAAGTCCTTCTTCAAGCTTCTTTAGATTATATCATGTTTACTTTGGGGATTCTAAACATCAGACTGGGTAGACTTGAACTCCTTCCTTTTGGACTGGAGGGGAGTGTTGACGATCCTGCTCTGTCTTTGGAAAGGTGACTTTCCCTAGCTTTACAATTAAATTGGTGGTTTCACCTATAATCCTGAAATGATATGGTGTCACTTCTCTCTACACCGGTAGCATATAGGCAAGAAAGTATATAATTTTGGAGGGAATTTCTAGACATACTATTTTAGAAGATTAGATTCAATTAAATATCAGCAATTTATTAAAATTTAACTTATTTTATGTAAAATATACCTAATTGCTCCGATAGGCAAGTTATATAGGTTTTTTTTTTTAAGATACTGTACTTTAGTCTACAGGGTTGTCAAGCACTAAATTCATTTAACACAGGGAAAAATATAGGAGTATCTGGCAGTGTCTTGTGACCCCAGATGCCGGTTCTAACCTTCACTCCTGGTCCTGTTGTAGGAATGAGTGTAAATTTTCATTTTCCTTACCAAATGGCCTTGTAACAGCATCATGTGAAATTGCCCGTTTAATGCCACTGCTTTGGTTGTGTGTGTCACGGTTTGTCAATTTACTCACATAGAATCATTTTCTCACATATTATATGAATGCCAAGATGCGCTGGTATATATCTATTAACACAAATTTAATTTTTATTTTAGCTCTAGAACTATTTAGGGTGGGATTTTTAAAAGCAGAGAAGAATTAGGCCAACAATGAATGCTTTGGAAAATCCTACCTGTAAATTATTATACCTTTATTTGACATTCCAATAATACTTTATCTCTATCCGGCATTCAGTAATCTGGGGTATTAAACAGCCAGAAGCTCAGATGGTGAGATGTTAAAACAAAATTCTACTAATCTGCAGCAGTGTCCATAGAAATAGTTTTAAAGGGTTTAGGAAGTGTTCTTTTCTCTATTTTTGCAAGTTTTCCACCTGGACTTTGATTAGGAACTGAACTTGTATATAGAGTGTTGAAAAGACATAAGAATGGGACCCAGTTCCTCTATTCACTAGAGGGGGAAAAAACACTCTTGTTCATTTATCTTTTCTAATTTCTATCCCATTGTTATACCACTGTGTAAGATTATGGAGAGATATCTAGGTGGACTTTATTTGGTGCCCAATTTACTTGAAAAGGCAGT
Organism: Terrapene triunguis; assembly: GCF_002925995.2. Lineage (NCBI taxonomy): Eukaryota > Metazoa > Chordata > Testudines > Emydidae > Terrapene > Terrapene triunguis. The sequence continues at coordinate 1,759,686 of NW_020664393.1, forward strand.
ATTTACCAAAGCTGTCTAACAGGCTCCTGAATTACATAAACTGGTAAAGCAACTGTCTGGTCCAAATATTTTTCTTAATCTTAGCCAATTTTGGATTTTGCTTCCGCAATTACTTTCTAATGGGCTTCAAATAGGCATTGTAGAGGAGGCTCTGTGTCTTGTATTAAAATTGTAGTTTTCCTAGAGAAAAAGTGGTGGCTTCATGCCTAACAAATTATGGTTTCTCTTTTCTACTCTGGTTCTAGTTGCTTAATCAGAGGGAAATCTAGTTTTCTTCAAAGGCTTTGTGTACATTGCCCTTTTACCTTTGTGTATCAAAGTGCTCTCTCTTCCAAAGGGAAGCCTACTATTAACCGTCAGTTACTAAATGGACTTTGTTTCCTGGGCACTATAAATTACCTTTTCAGAGTATCTTTTCAGTTATCAAATGTAAATGCTTAGCCTGGTCTACACACAATTTGCACTGAGCTAACTAAATTGGTTTATGCTAGCAAGAGTCACTTTTTGCAGTTATTGCAACCACTGATCTAGCATGACTTTCCTGACCAATGTATTAACATACCCCCTTCCCCGAGAACTATGTTATAAAAATTAAGCTATGAACTTTTTTGTCTATAGCATCATTTGACTAGTGCAGTTATCAAAAACAAATCTTGGTTCACACTGGTCTCTACATCCACACTAGCAACATGTATTAAACATGTATTGTTATCAAGGTGTCTGATGTAGTGTGAAAAAGGCTTTAAGAAACTGTACTGATGGGCTCCAAAATGGGCTCCACTTTTCTAGCTCTTCTCAGGTGGAGGCTAGGACATGCACAGCCATGTGAATGAGTGTAAGGGACTGAGGAAGAAAATAAATAAAAATTGGCGTGGAATGCATTCACAACCCCACCACAGTGCAAGAAAAAAAATGGTGCCCGTGTCACTCAGTAGGTTCAAAGAAGAAAAGGAATTTTCTGTTTCCAAGTTAGCTCCACACATACACAGAGATATGTGATAACTTAAGTGAGGTCTGGGATAAATGATATAATAGCTAACTCTAGTAACTTTAATACCTCACTTCTGCAGGTTGAAACCCCTCTCTTGCTAAAACTGTTAAGCTTTCCTCTAGGAAAATTACACTGAATCTGCATTTCTTAGGCAAAATTGTCATTATGTCCTATATCCATTTTGCCTGAGTAATGATTTGACCTCTTTAAAGTTCTATTTAAACTTAGGGAGCTGATCTTCTATGGATCATATTTGTGTCTTTTCTATTAAACTACCATGTAGTAAAGTCCTGTTCTGGCCAGTCATGTTATCCCTTAACATGAAGATGGAGTAAAAACTGTATAAATAATATTTATAGTGCCTTCTGTAACAGGATTTCAAAGCATTCTGAAAAGATTAATTAACCTTCACATCACCCTTGTTCGTTATCATTATCCCCGTATTATCACAGGCACTTTGACGTGAAGCCTCTTGCTCATTTTCACACAGCAGACCCAGGAAATGGAAAAACCCAAATCTCCTGACTCCCAGTTCTGTGCTTTAACAGGCTTCAGGTTCTCTTCTGTTCAAACTTTATGTGCCTTTTTATCCTGCAGCTGTACCACACAGATATCTGTAGCTAACTGCTTTGCCACTTGACCATGAAGAAACAGTTGTCTGGGTAAACTGTTCATGAAACACAACACAGTGCTAGAGCTGCCTTTTTCAGATCTTCAAATATGAACAGCCACTGGATATTCATAGTGCAGCGCCACCTTAACTTCTCCAAAGGCTAGCTAACGCAGATATGACATTAACTGCAGCAATGACCTATGGGTGGTCCAATGGTGGCTTACAGGCCAGTTTCATGCAGCCCCCAAACACTTCCACCCTCCCCAGTAGCAGGTCTGCTCTATAAAATAGCATCCTCCACAGTGCTCATGATGTCACACTGCATGGAGGATGCCATTTTTGGAACATGTATTTCTGTATGTGGTCCAGAGGTGCCCCACCACTAGCATCTGTCCCATGGGACCAAAAAGGTTGGACCACCTGTAGTAGCCTGTAGCACCGCCTCAAAAATTACTTTTTCAAGGTACACTGAGCTGCATATTCCAACAAGCATGTTCCATTTGGACTACTTATAGCTGCAAGAGTTCACACTAATTAGGTGAACTCCTTTGAACTGTAGGTGACCAACACGTCATTATAAAAACATACCATTTCCACCTGCTGCCTACTTCATGAAACTAAAGTATACTCCATTCTACCTTGGTGAATTAATAGTGGTAAAAAATAGTCATAACCTACAGCGAGGCTGCTTCCAATGACTGCATACTCGTATACGAAATGCATAGTACTCAATCTCTTAAAAATTGACTTTCAACCAACATTTGAATTGTGGATCTTGAAAGAGGGCATTTTGCCACCCTCACTGTGCAGTACATGTTACTATGCACTGAATTCACTTACTATTGCTTGGAGGTGTTACTATAAGGGCAGCAGTCAAGCCTACAGTTGTATTCTCAAGTTAAAAGCGGGGCTGTACAAAATACCTCACTTCAAAAATAAAACCTTTGTTGAACTTAGAATGCTACTGAGTTTTACTTCCAGAACAGCCATTTAGAATAAGCCTGTCATTAAAGTTTTTGCCTTTAAACCGTTTGGAAACAAATCCTCCCCCTCACAGAATGAAGGCATAAACTTAAGAGAATGTTTACAACCTATAGGAGGAGAGTTTTTTAGTGAGGGCCTAAGTGCAACAGCAGAAATGTTTGAGCATTACTGATTTCCAGAAAACAATTGTACACACTTACATAGGAAGATGGACCTACTCTAATGGAGGACATAGCTTAAATTACATTTCTTCCCTCCCTCCCACCCGTTTTATTTTATGTGAAATCAAATGAATTAAGTCATTACACTTTCCCATTCATGAACTGGGGATAAATACTCAACTTGGATCACTTCACTAGAAATGTTGTTATTATGGAGACTTTAAAATGCAGCTTAGACATGACATTAGAATTTGAAGGGGGTTTTGGTAATGAGTTTTTAACCATGAGTAAGAAAGCCCACTCATCTTAATCCAATAAGAAATTTAAGGGGCTGAATCTTGAAGTCCTTATTCAGGCAAAGCTGATTTTAGTAAGAATTTTGCCTAAGAAAAAAGCATTGTAATTTAGCCTAATAGAACTGTTTAACTATGTCAGAATATGTTTCCAACAGCTCTTGCAAGTCTCAAAAAGGTATCTAATTTCAAGATTTCAAATGGATTTGAACTGCAATGAAACAGTTACAGTAGCTATTACTGAAGAGCAATATTAACATTTTTAATTGAAACATCGCAATAGTTACACAGTAATAAACTGCTTTCTTGGTAAACAGTTTAAAAACCACATTCAAGTATTGACTATTGCTCTGTGAAGGGAACTCAGTGATTTGGTTCTTCCTGACAACTTGACAATTAGAAGGAAAAAAAAAAAAACCCTCAGACTTTTCTAGAAACAAAAAACTTGGATTTAAATATAAAGGAATGTATTTAAAAAATGACTGAGTATAGGGCCAAGACATCAAATGTCTTGAACAGTTTTTTTTAAAAACAACCATATTATAAAAACCCTGAGTAAAATGGTTATAAAATGAACACCTTCAATAGATGTACTCCAAGAATGACACTGGTGTGGAGGATCTCATTTTACATCCATTTATTTCATCCCATGGCCATTACAGCATAATATTCAATACATATCTAAAACTATAGAGAAATACCAGGGTAACTAGTGTACATACAAGCCAAAATTAAAATGGTAGACAGCTGAATAAAAATAAGTATGCATTCAGCAGGAATCCATTGCAGTTAATTCAGTTCTTTTGGGAACCAGGTGCTAATGTGCCATTTTCCTCATAAAATGAATCATAATTACTTCCAAAGAAAGCTTCTGCTGAAAATTTTGATGGAAGTGTAATACTAAACTTTCTCCTATAAACTTAGGAGAAAGTTTCTTGAATCAATTTCCACCCTCTGAACACCATTACTGCTTTTACATAAGCCTACTGTTTTATTAAGGCATAACATGCCCTGAGCAATATGTTGGAAATTAGCCAAACATCCAAACAATTAAAGGCAAGCACCAAGTGACTATTTTTATAGACAAATTTAGCAATCCCCTTTGTAACTCGTTTGTAATTGGGAGTAACATGTTTGAGAAAAATATTGCTTTTAAATGCTGAGCAGACTGCAAGAAAACACAAATGTTTTTACGCTACATATTTCAACCTGGTTGTCTAAAACTAGACAAGTAGAAGTGGCATAACAAAACAAATGGACCATTTATTTCAGTGCCTAACTTTAGGCAACCAGTTTAGAAAAATTTGGCCTAAGACCATATTCTAAACACCCTACCCAATATAATCCAAGTCAAATATTAACTTTAAGAGGTAGGAATTGAGTCTGCTGTATACAACTGGTCTTAAACCAAGATGGAACCTGGGCAACGGCAGTCTTACTATGCCATCATGCTCTCAGATTGGCTTCCAGTCTTTTGTTCAAAAAAGCAGATGCCATAAGCCATCTGGAGATATTGCTTATAAATTTCTTCATAATAAAGACTTGGAATATTATTGAATCCAAAATTCTAAACCACTTCTAAAGATAGCATTAATGGCACACAAGATCCTTCTCTATGCAAGTTTAAGCCATACTTGCTAGTCCATTTATAGCTGTCAGAGGATCCATAAAAGAAACACAACCAAATTATACATTTTATTCACATTTATTTTTCGCTTTTAGTGTGCTCACAGAAAATTAGAACACCTTAAGCAGGAGTTTAATAGCAATTTTTGTAAGCAAAGTTACATTCCATCTCTAAGTCAAATTGGTCAAAGCTTCTCCAGTATTTACAAAAACATGATAGACAAGATGCTACACAAAAACCATTGCATCTGAAGAGTTTTCCTTTATTTTCAAAGACAACTGGAAAAGAAAGCATTGTCTGCTGTAATCAAAAACATACCACAGTATAAACAGTAACCATTCCACTTATCACAGCTTGATTGAGTTTAAAATTTGTGTTTAAAAGGTCCAAGATGACTGCAGTTTTACAAAAATGGGCAGGGTGGAAAGAGTTGCAAACTTCATGTGCTTCTGGATATCAAGATTTGTTTTTATACAATAGTCACAGTTAAAAACACCCTGCTGGTAATACATAATTACACTTTATTAAGGTCATAAACCAGCAATAAACAATAAAGCCTATACAACTTGTATTTCTACTTAATCACTGACTGGTACAGCTAACATGAGATAAGTGAAAAGTTCCTATGGTTTAAATGAATTCCTAAGACTATGATCTTTTTTTCTGGGTATTGATTTTTTTCCTTTCCTTCTTAGTCAAGACTTGTAGTGTTGTAAACCTTATAGAACATCTGCCTCACAAAATACATTGTAATAACTTTCTTTTAAAAAAGACTAACCCCTTACATCGTTTCTCGTGGCACATTCTCTTGGCAATTATGTGCATCACTAATTCCTCATTGTGGCCCCTATCACTTCATTTGATATCCCTTATTGACCCCACCCATCTCCTTCATATATGGGCATGTCCATAGATTGACAAAGAAAGTTTACATTTTGAATAAAAGATGCAAAGTATGCAAAAACATTAATACTGATGCAAAAAAAAAAAAAAAAAGGAACAAGGCAGAGGGAGGTGTTTAGTCTCCCCTCTACCTGTTGGAATGGTGGTAACAGAATTATTTGAGATGGGATCTGTGGGGAGAGAAAAAAAAGAGAAAGACATCTTTTAAATCAATCCCTGGTTGTAGACAAGTTCTCCAAAACCAGTACCTGGCACCACTCCAACAAACAAACAGGGGGAGAAAAGTTCTTCGATTATCTCAAAATTGCCATGTTTACTCTGCCGATTCAGCTGGTGGGGCTTCTGGACTAGACTCAGATGGGGCTTCCTGTGTAGGAAGTGCTGCCTCTTCTACTTTGGGGGCCTCTTGTTCAGTTGAGGTGGCCTCAGTTGTAGCACTAGGGGCAGAGGCAGCTGGTGCCTCTTCTGGTTTATCCTCAGGCTTTTGCTCTTCAACAGGCTTGGCCTCTTCTCCCACAGGCTTCTCTGGTGCAGTCTCTTCTGATTTTGCTTCCTGAGAGTCACCAGTCTCCTCCTTTGTTTCCTCTGTGCCACTAGCTGCAGCAGCGCAGGACTCCTCCTGGGCAGGTTTACCCTCCTCATTGCTTGTTGCTTCTGGGGCAGTAGCTGCTTCATCTTTCCCTCCCTCTGCGGAGGCAGCTGCACCTTCGTTCTCTGCTCCTTCCCCAGCCTCCTTTTTGTTCTTTTTAAAGGAGAAGCCACTTAGCTTAAAGGACTTTTTGAAGGAAAAGCGCTTCTTTTTTTTTTTCGGGGTCTCATTGCTGGAAGAAGGGGTAGCTCCCTCCTCTGCCTTCGAGGAGGGCTCTCCCTCAGCAGGCGAGGCTGGCTCAGTACTCTCTGCTTCTGTTCCCTCCTTCTCAGAGGCAGGCTCAGAAGAGGCTTGCTCTTCCTTCGCTGTCTCTTCAGCAGGTGCACTGCCATTTGCTTGGACCTCCTCCTTGCCTGCCTCAGCAGCTGCTGGAGAGGCATCACCATTCACCTTTACATGGCCATTTTCCTGGAAGAAAACAACTCAGTGTTACTGGAGAAAGATCTGCTTCTCAGCCATATCCCAAGCTCAACAGGGTCAGCTGACGGGTAACAGTTCATTTCCCTTAACCAGAGTCTGAACGTAGACAAAATTGGATGGATCAGACACTACAGACTGTTTTAAGAATACTTGCCATTTTATGCCAATACTAGGGCATGATTTGAACAATTATACCAGTCAGAGGATTTGATCAGATCAAGTGATTAACTGCAGAAACAGTGGGGTCATAAGCCAGCAGTTGCAATGAGCAGACTCGCCATTGCTCCTCTCGAGAGAAGAAGGCAGCACTGAGCATTTTCAAAATTCACATCCCTGCCTTCTCCCCAGCCCAGGCTTCGGGAGCCGCAGCCCATTGGTGCTGCACTGGAAATGCAGAACCAAGCCACGCCCCCGCCTGCTTTCATAAGGTGCGCTGGGGACTCCTGGGTGGTTGAAAAAGCCAACGCATCAGCAAGGCACTGCAGGGCAGTGAGCTACCCCTCCCGCCCTCCCATCATCGCAGCTCCGGCGGGACTAAGGCAGGCCGGGCTAGAGCGGCTCTCCGCCAGCAGAGGGCACTGTGACTCCAGCTTGCAGACCCGGACTGGAGAAGGCCGGAGAGGAGGGGGCAGGGAAGAAGAGGAGAGCAGCTGGCGGGCTGCGGGGCTCACGCACGCCTTGTCCAGCAGTAGCGCAGCTGAGGAGAAAGGCTAACAAAGCTCGCCTCGGTCCTTGCGTCCGTTTCACGCCCCCATCCCCCGCCCCTTTCAGCCAGCAATAAAATCAAAATAAAGACGTGGCTTCCCTCCCCCTGCTGGCTGGTTAAGAGGCGCCCCCGCCTCTCGCTGTATTTGCATTTTTAACGAGTCTAAAGCCTCTCCGGAGGACGACGGAGCCCGGCTGGCTCCAGCAGCAGCTGCTCCGAGGCGTGGCGGGGGTGCCCGGTGTTTAGATGCAGGCGCCACTCGACTCCAGCGCAGCCCAGGCGGTACGCCCAGCGCCGCTACCCCTGTTGCACGGGGGGCGGGGGTGGCAGAGATGAGGGTCACGTTAGTGCAACGCCAAGAGTCACCCCCATCCCCTCAAGTCCAGACTGTGTTGAAACAGGCAGAGTGACGCGAAAAGCCTCCCAGAGCAAGTCAGCCCCCCATGGTTTAAATCATAGGTTGAGCCCAGATCCGTAGAGGAGTAGGGGCGAGGCAGGCATGCAACAATATGGAGAAGAGCGTGCTTCGCTGCCCCTTCCCTTCTCCAGCCAGCCATCTCCCAGAGGCACAGCGCTCTCCCCAACAGGGTACCCCCGGGCATGCCACTTCCCTCCCCTAACCTCACCCATGCCAGTTTGCACTGCAGAGAGCAAATTTCATACTACTATCTACCAATCCACCTCCCATCAGGGGCATTTTTGGCTAGTCACAGACAAACGTCTTCAGGAGAAAAAGCTAACGCACGGAGGAGATTGAATGGACAGAAAAGCCAACCCAGTATCACATTCCTCAGTTTACTAGCCGCTTGCACCCCATTCAAATAACGCACCAGTGATTTTATCTGCTCCACTCCATTAAAAAAAATCGGGTCTATAGAACCCTTCCTCCCCCCCCCCAATAAAACAGTGAAAAAGCCATTCCTTTGCATTAAGTTTTGAAGATAAAGGCTTTGGCCATATTCTCCATCTAATATGCCCAAGGCACCTCGAAGGGGGAGGAAAAATTAAACAGGATGCAAGAAAAAAAAAGTCCAAGTTTTGCCTTAAAAAAAATCGGGTAGGTTGGGGGGGGGGGTTACCTGTCCATTCGCCTTGGAAGGAGATGCAGCCACTGCTTCCCCAGGTTTCTCAGCAGCGGCGTCGCCTTTTGCAGCGGTCTTGGAGAACTGGGCACCCATGCTGTCTTATTCAACAAAGAAACTCAAGAGATCCAAAAGGAGGGGAAACAAAGAGCGTTGGATTGGTATAAATACTGGGCGAGCAGCAGCAGCAACACACACACACACACCAGAGGGGGGGGAAAAAGAGAAGAGAGAACAGAACCGATTTATATGCACTCCTTTTTAAAAATTTAAGTTGAAGAGATCAAAAAGCAGCAGCACAGGAGGAAGGGGGGAAAAGGAGGGGAAAAAAGTCGAGCAAAAAAAAAAAAGAGCCCAAGTTTAGTAAAAAGAAGTAATAAAAAAATCCCAGATTTGTAGCCGTACTGTAGACAAGGGGAAAATGGAGAAATCTCCCTGGTTGCTAATAAGATGCGGAGTCCAACGCCCAAGTGCACAGATGAATGGGCTTTCCGAGCGCTGACGGCAACCCCCCGCCCGTCGCCGACCAATCACGGCGCCGCCAGACAAAGGAGGGGGTGGGGCTTCCAATTGGAGCGAACAATGGAGCCGCGATTGCAATAATTTGAAATCAGCCTTTGACTGATAATTAATAACCCGAAAATAAATAAAGTAATGGAAAAATGCATGCACTCCTTTTTCTTCACTTAAAATGATGATGCATGGGTTTATTGCCCTTTCTTTTCGGAGGTGAATTAACACTGTAAGGGGATTTCATTTGACTTGCAGTGGCTCTGTTTGTGTGTCTCCGTCTCTCTCCCCCATTTGCTTCTGTGTTAAATTAGAGACAATGGTTTGACTTGTGTGTTTGTGATTTCATCCTCTTTCCCCTACTCCACCCGCCCCCCTCCACCCTCTGCTGTAGAAGATCAACAGATACTGTGCGAGGTTTGAGTTTTTAATTTAATTGGTTGCAATTGTTCTATCGCTCCAATTTGGAAGGTATTTAAATCACGTAGATCGAGTTCGAGTTTTGCCAAACGAGATCACGAGTTGAAATTAGTAGGTCTGTAGGCCAGATGTTGAAAATGGTAAAAGCAGCCGCGGTCGCCGCCGAAAAAGCAGAATCAAACCCCTCCCCCTAGCAATATTGGCTTGAAATAAAATATTCTGTAATTAGTCTACGGGTCTAATTAAATTCTGCTGTCTGATTATCCTTGATTTGTATTTTTAAAAACTGTTTTCTGAGGCGGCTACCACTTAGATTTTTCATGCATTAAATTAATGGACGAAGCGACGTTATCAGGGATATATTTGTGCTTTCCCCAAATTATAAAATGTAATTTGAGACTAATTCGCTTGAAATAATATTGCTGCTAAGTACATGAGTAGCAGCAATGATTTGCGTGAAATACAAGGGATCTGAATCTCTTTTTAGGGGGTGCGGAGGAGTGGCTTTTTGCATGTCTGTCAGCCTAGGTCTACATGGACTGGTGTTTGTTTTTTTCAGTTGAAATGGATAAATTATACTGATGGGAAAGGCTACCCAAACCTCTGTTGAAAGAGCAGTAATGAGGAAAACTGATGGAATTACTTTTTAAAAAAAGATCAAATCTCAAAATGTCCGATTTGTTTATAAACAAGAATGTTACAACCATTAAAATAATCAAGGGTTCAGGACTTAAAGACACCCGTCCAAACCGCCCACCTCTCTGACCCCAAAGATCGCATTGTGCTGCAGAATCTGATGATCTTTGTATGTTCGCTGCATTTCAATAACCCTAATATGAACAATCCTTTATTTGTAGCAAGAGGAGAATCAGTCAAGGGAATATTTCGTTTCTTGGGGGCAAAACACACGAAGGGGCATTTGTTTTTTAGATCAAGGTCTTATTCTCCCTTTTGCTGCATTTCAAATACAACTTCCCTCCTGCATTTCAAGGAAAACGGATCGCATCGTGGAAAACGCTTAGTACCAGCCTCGATTTCTTTGGTTTAATCATTATCTTTCTTTTCGAAACCAAGCCGAAAAGCGTCTGTAACGATTTGGTTTTATACACACGGCTTCGGTTTGATGCCTTATTCAATCACCAAGTTATATTTCCCCAGAGCTGATGTAAATAGTTTTTTGCAGAAGTGCATCTTGCCAGCAAACATATCTTATCGCCCTTAAGGGAAAAGACGCTGGCCAGGCTATCGGCAGTGATGGTTGAAGGAAGCCAACCCCTTTGTGTAAATGGGAAAGTCCCAAACAGAAACGTAATCTAGACAAATCCAGTAACATCCAGGCGTTTGTGAAATGCACTTTGGAGGAGGCTGATGATTTTCTTCACCAGAAAAGCTGGAAAAAATACCCTCCAGCTGCACTTTTTGTGGTTGCTGTGTTAAATTGCTGTGGATCCTAGCTATGTGGCAAGACGCGTCTCCTCCAATATATATACAGAGAGAGCAAAAGGACTTGAGATGTTTCTGCAGAACCCCATGGAGGGGGGGCTTCTTTGTTACCCGGCTGCATTGCTTTTGCAGGGTGCTCATTTACTGGGTATCTGCTGGTTTCCGTAGCGACGGCCGGCGAAGATTCGGAGCGTTTGGGGAGGGGGGGGCGCGCGGAGGAGGAGTGAGAAAGCGGGTGGGGGGAGGGAGGGAGCGAGAGACAGAGCGGAGCAGATGGACCCTACCCTGGAGGGGGCGGTGGACGGGGGGAAAGAGAAGTAGTTGGCGCTGTGGCTGTAGCTGCTGGGGGGGGGGAGGGGTTGAGATGGGAGTGGTGGCTGCAGGGGCGGGATTCCACAGCTGAGATCGAGAAGGAGTTTCCATGCCTTTGCAGCTAACCCGAATTGCGATCCTAGTAGTGTGGCTGACTTGGAGCAGGGGCATGGAAAAGCGAGCGGGGGAGGGGGCTGATTCCGTGCCAGGGCTTCCAGAGGAAGCATGTGAAAGGGCAGCTGGACTAGTCTGAGGGGAGGGCGGAACGCAGGGGACAGACACGAGGTATTTCCAACACGGAAAACAAATGAATGAGAGGAAAAGACGTGAATACCAGGGGAGGGGAGGGAGGAAGGAGTGGGGAGGGAGCAGGGAAGTGGGAAGAGGGGTGTTGGAGTTTTTTTCTCTTACATCTAAGCCAGGAAAGGAAGGCAAGAGAGAGTTTATTGCAGTGTTGTTGTAGCTGTGTTGGTCTCAAGATATTAGAGAGACAAGGTGGGGGAGGCAATATCTTTTATTGGATCAACTTCTGATGGTGGGAGAGACAAGCTTTCCAGAGCATAGGAAGAACAAGGGACCTGATAATCAAGCTGACTAGTATAACCCCACCCATGTACTTATTCGCTATGCTGATACCGACTTGGACTCTTAATACATTCCATTGGTGGCGTACCTGAGCCCACTTATCCAGTGAAGCTTTAAAAACTCCCGCACCCCAATCCGGGTCTATGCTGGTTATGTGATATGTATGTATCTCGTGATCCTTGTAACCGATATGTGTAATCCCTCATAATTCAAACCTGACCCCAGAGGTACAGTACCTTCCCTCTTAACTTGTGTATATTTAATTTTAAACATCAACTTTAATAAAAAATTCAATTCTCTCTGCTTGTTTCCCCCATCTATTTGTTGCAGCCACCTGTTGTCTTTGGTATCAGACTGTAAGCTCTGTGAGGCAGAGGGCTGTTTCTTTGTTGTGTGTTTGTACAGCACCTAGCACAAAGGGGCCCTGGTCCAGCTGAGGTCCCTAAGCATTAACACAGCACATGAATAACAGTGACAAAGAGAAAGCTGTTCAGGAGTGTTCATTGTCATCACTGGGGAAGTAAAACCTGTTGGGAGTGTATATCTGGTGACTGATACACAGCAGAGACAATTTGTCATGAAAAAGAACCTTGGAGGTCTCCCACTAAATCTTATATCCCTGCAGTGAAAGCAACATAATGCCGGGGCAGTTTGCCAGGTTCCTTGTGGTGCTAGTCCTGTTTGCAAAGAAATTTTAGCCTTTTATAGATCCCTTTTTGTTTGGATTTGAATTAGATCATTTTTATTTGTTTGGATTAGACTATCACCTGATGTCATGTTGCCTGAAGAGTAAGCCAGAATTGCAAAATCAGTGTAAAAATCCATGTGTTCCCTTGTCCTGGCATAGTGGTAAACCTTTATTCCATATGCCAGCTCATCTGAATTTCAGAGTAATGTCACAAAAGTATTTTACAGAATGATTGTAGGAGTCATGATGGAGTATGTATTGTGATCCCAATATGTTTTCCAGGCATCAGTCATCTCAGTATTTTATAGCTCTACAGTAAAACAAGACAGCATTACTTATACAAATTCTTCCATACAGATGGTACGTGCTGATCAACCAGTTGTACAACAATCCAATTAAATAACTCAAAAGTACACATACACTCCCTCTCACAAGTTCCCAACAAACCCTGCAGATAACCTAAATTCTGAGCTGGAAGAATGAAATTTAACCCCTTAGCCAAGCCACTTCCAGCTAGTCTTCTGGCTGTCCACCATCACACATTGCCTCTTCGGCCCCCAACACACACATATGTTTTAGGGTAGATTCTTTATTCTTCTAAACTGTTGGCAATTAGCAATTTACATGACTAAATGAAAAATAAATAAAATATGCCAGTCTATTGATCAACAATTGATCTTCCAGCCTGAGCAGCACTAATCACCTTCAAAGGTGCAATAAATTCAATTCATATACAGTCCCTTTCATCCTAAAGCATCCCAAAGTGCTTCACTAATCAATATACAAACTATACACAGGGATCATTTAGGCTCTCTAATGGCACCAATATACAGTTTAGGAGATAAAGTGAATAAGGATGCTGTAATATCAGATGGAAATTGAAAGAGAAATTCAGGGAAGGCAGCATGTAATTAACAAAGTATGGAGTTTGCCAGGCACAAAGGTTACGACCGTTACTTTTATGAAAACCTACAGGTTTTATGTTTCATCTAAAAGACAGCGCTCCCAACAATACACATATACCATAGTGTATTCTCATAGACTTTAAGGTCAGAAGGGCCCATCATGATCATCTAGTCCAGGGATCGGCAACCTTTGGCACACGGCCCATCAGGGAAATCTGCTGGTGGGCCAGGATGGTTTGTTTACCTGCCACGTCTGCAGGTTCGGCCGATTGTAGCTCTCACTGGCCGCGGTTCGCCGTCCCAGGCCAATGGGGGCTGCGGGAAGTGGCGGCCAGCACATCCCTTGGCCAGCACATTGCAGGCCACAGAATCTCATCTCACCTCAACTATGACTACCACATCACTTCCTGCAACATCTTAGGACAAATCTAAATTAGAAAAGCTTTTCTGATAAACCAGCAAAGCGCTCCTAGTGTGTACGACCCTTATGTCAGCATAACTGTGCTTGAACTGGCATCCTTTTTTCCAGCCCCATCTCAAGTGAAGTAAGCTATACTGCTGGCAATAACCAGTTTTGCCAGTATAATTGCATCTATACTAGGGGGTTTGTTGGCACAGCTATGTGGGTCACAAATCACATGCCTAACTGACATGGCTATTCAGCAAAAGTTTGTAGAGTAGGCCTAGCCTCAGTTTCTGTTGCTTGGCGGTTTCTCATCTGAATACTGAGCTAGCTTTTCTTTCTTTAGTTTGGGAGATCAGTTGAGAGAACACTAGATAGTGTGGGTTTAAACAGTTACACACTAATAACACACTGCATATAGTGCCTTTCATCCAAGGATATGAAAATTAATATTACATTAGCATCTACAGGCCACAATTGAGATTGGGGTCCAATTGAGCTAAGCATGGTACAAACACATAGGGTTTGTATACTGGTATAGTAAAAGTGACAATAACCCACCCCAAAACAACCAAAACGCTCCCACCCCTAATGTGGATGCAGTTATACCCGTAATACAGTAGTTATACTGATATAGCCTATTCTGGTTTGGGTACATAAATTATACCATGATATGACACCTTTTATTGATATAACTGCATCTACAGTAGGTCTTTTACTTGTATAACTATGTCAGCAATAAATAAAATCACATCCCTAACCAACATAGTTATACTGGTAACACTTTTAAGTGTAGACCAGCCCCTATTTAGAGACTATCCTTGCTCTGAAGAGCCTACAAACAAAATAGACAAGACAGGAAGGGGAGGCAGAGAGTTGAAGTGGTGACTTACCCAAGACCATACAGTAGGTCAGAGGCAGAGCCAGCGATGGCAGAGCTAGGTCTAGGTCTCCTGACTTCCAAGCCAATGCTCTATCCATGGAGCCACATTGCCTCTCCTAAAACACTTTAGAAATAGTCTCACAACACTCTTGTTGTGAATTTATTTTCATTATCTTCATTTCACAGAGATGGAAACTGAGGCAGAGATAGGTGAAATGACTTAGCCAAGGTCACAGAACAAATGATACGTGCACCAGACTTTGAGCTATAAACCTTCAATCTCATCCTCTAACCAGTAGTGATCTTCCTTCTCAGTAATACTTGATATTTACATGTTGCAAGTGTTGTTGCAGCTGTATTGCTTCCAGGCTATTAGAGAGACAAAGTGTGTGAGGTAATATCTCTTATTGGACCAACTTCTGCTGGTGAGAGACACAAGCTTAGGCAGAGCTCTTCTTCAGGTCTGGGAAAGGTAACCAGAGTGTCACAGGTAAATAAAAGCTGGAACAGATAATGAATTAGTCCACGTTGCTACAGATTGTTATAATAAACAATAAATCCAGTGTCTTTATTAAGTCCATAAGTTCTGGTGTCTAGCAAAGTTATGAATTTAAGCTCCAAGGCTCATCTTTTGAAGGTATGGATTCCTTTAAGAATGAGGACTGAGAAGTCAGATACAGAGTTATAGTTTTGTGAAAAATGTTCACCAACAGGTGATATCATTTTTTGTGTGTGCGTTCACTTGAGAAAATAGTGATTGTCTTATTTCACCCACATGTTGGGACATTTAGTTCACTGGATGAGGTAGATCATGTGGTGATAGACATATGTAGGAACCATAGATCTTGAAAGATGTGTGGTGGGGGTGTTGATCATTGTAGCAGTGGAGATATGTCTGCAGGTTTTGCATTTGTTGTTACAGCAGGGTCTGGTGCCACTTTGAGTTGGTGTGTCCTGATCTGTGGTTAGCTTGCTTCTGATGATGAGTTTGGTGAGGTTGTGGGGGTTGTTTGAAGGCGAGAAGAGGGGGTTCAGGAAAGATTTCTTTCAGGACGTGGTCTTCATGGAGTATGGGTTGTGATTGTTTAATAATACCCCATATGAGTTCCAGTATGGGGTGTTAGGTGACAACAAGGGCTATGTGGTTGGAGAGTTATTGTTTTTTCTTTATTGAAGCAGGTTCTCTTGGAATATTTGGGAGGCCTGTACCATGATACAATCTATTTCTCTGGTGGAGTGTAAACTTGTTTGCTGAAGGCATTTTTAAGTGTGTTAAAGGGTGTATCCTGGACTTTCTCCTCAGAGCATATTCTGTGGTAGAGTGCCTGGCTGTAGGTAACAGATTTCTTGGGGTGCTTGGGGGTGGTTAGTGGATCTAATATTTTTATCTTCATTTGACATATGGAGAAGCTGAGAGAAAGGATAAATAATTTGTCCAAGCCCACACACCAAGCAAAAAGCCAGAATTAGCTCTCAAAATTCCAGCAGACCACATAAATGGCAGTGACTTTTGGGGTTAGACCAGGATAAAAGATATATTTTTAAAAAAATGTATTAATGAACATGATTTAATTAAGATGTTAAACTTCTTAACTTTTTTTTTTATGTTTCAACTTGTCACATGTAGACAGTGCAAGTTGTATTTTAACACATTATCTGGTTGAGATGAATGTGTTAAAATACAACTTACCCTGTCAACACTAGGGTTTTAAAACATGTTAATTAAAAGAGTTCACTAACACATTTTTCAAAGAAACCTTTTGTTCCAGCCTAGACAAGCCCTTAGAAAACAACAAATTCAAGAAAACTATGGAAGCTGAAAATGGGGGGAAAACATTACAGAAACTGTGAACCAATGTGGGCTGCTTGGTGTGCTCACTTGAATGTCATTTCCCAGAATGCATTTCCAATAGTTATCTAAACTCAGGGTATGTCTACACTACGAGGGTAATTCGATTTTACTTAAATCGAATATGTGGAATCGATATTGCAAAGTCGAACGTGTGTGTCCACACTAAGGACACACTAAGGACAGTAATTCGACTTTGTGAGTCCACACTAACGGGGCGAGCGTCGATATTGGAAGCGGTGCACTGTGGGCAGCTATCCCACAGTTCCCGCAGTCCCCGCTGCCCATCGGAATTCTGGGTCGAGCCGCCAATGCCTTCTGGGTAAAAAAAATTTGTCGTCATCCGTCCGTCATTAACGCCCTCCCTCCCTCCATGAAAGCGCCGGCGGGAAATCAGTTCGCGCACTTTTCTGGTCAGTGAGAGCGCGGACGCCACAGCACTGCGATCATGGATCACGCTGCGACCATCGCTGCACTTGTGGCCGTTCTCAACACCTCGCAGCTTATCATACACCTTTCCCTGAGGCAGATGCAGAGAAATCGGGCGAGGAGGCTACGGCACCGCCGTGAGAGCCTGAAGTCGGAGAGTGGCACAGAGCTGTCAGAAACCACGAGCCCCAGCGCCCAGGACATCACGGTGGCAATGGGGCATGTGGATTTTGTTGAACGGCGATTCTGGGCCCGGGAAACAAGCACGGACTGGTGGGACCGTATAGTGCTTCAGGTCTGGGATGAATCCCAGTGGCTGCGAAACTTTCGCATGCGGAAGGGGACTTTCCTCGAACTTTGTGAGTTGCTGTCCCCTGCCCTGAAGCGCAAGGACACCCGCATGCGAGCAGCCCTGACTGTCCAGAAGCGAGTGGCCATAGCCCTCTGGAAGCTTGCAACGCCGGACAGCTACCGGTCAGTCGCGAACCACTTTGGTGTGGGCAAATCTACCGTGGGGGTTGTTGTCATGCAAGTAGCCAAGGCAATCGTGAAGGTACTGTTCCCAAAGGTAGTGACCCTGGGAAACGCGCAGGTCATCATAGATGGCTTTGCCGCGATGGGATTCCCAAACTGCGGTGGGGCTATCGATGGGACTCACATCCCTATCCTGGGACCGGACCACCAGGCCAGCCAGTACATTAACAGAAAGGGCTACTTTTCAATGGTGCTGCAAGCACTGGTGGACCATCGGGGACGGTTTACAAACATCTACGTCGGATGGCCGGGCAAGGTTCATGACGCTCGCGTGTTCAGGAACTCTGGTCTCTTCAGACGGCTGCAGGAAGGTATTTACTTCCCAGACCACAAAATAACTCTTGGGGATGTGGAGATGCCTACAGTCATCCTCGGGGACCCAGCCTACCCGCTAATGCCCTGGCTCATGAAGCCCTATACTGGCGCCCTGGACACAGAAAAAGAACTGTTCAACTACCGGCTGAGCAAGTGCAGAATGGTGGTGGAGTGTGCTTTTGGCCGTCTCAAAGGGAGATGGAGAAGCTTACTGACTCGCTCTGATCTCAGCGAAACCAATATCCCCATCGTTATTGCAGCTTGCTGTGTGCTGCACAATCTGTGTGAGAGCAAGGGGGAGACCTTTATGGCGGGGTGGGAGCTAGAGGCAAATAGCCTGGCTGCTGATTACGTCCAGCCAGACAGCCGGGCGATTAGAAGATCCCAGCGGGACGCCTTGTGCATCCGGGAGGCTTTGAAAGCAAGGTTCCTGAGTGAGCAGGGCAACCAGTGACTTTTCAGTTTGTGGACAGAAAAGCTGAACCTGCCCCCGTTTCTTTACCCAGTTCATTTTGACTATCCTCTCCAGTTACATACCCCCTTCACCCCCTTCCCCTTCCCAAAAAATAAAATCATTTTGATTTTGTTAATGAAGACCGTTGTCTGTATTACTGTTTTCGCGGGAATATTTTAAACCGGGGACGCAGACTGTGACGGGGGGCGGGTTTAGTGTTCTGATGCAAATGATGCTTCTAAACTCCCGGAATGACAGGCTCCGCACTGGTGGACTGGTTATTTCAATGGAGCCTGCCAGCACTCCTGGGGGGGACTGTGTGTATGTGTCGGCTATGTGACTTTCTGGCAGGGGGGGTAGGGTTACAGATCCCCTGCTGCGTGGATCTGTGAGCCGGGATAAGGACCGCTGCATAAGATCTGTAACTGCCCTCCCCCGCCACAAAGTCACAGAGCAACCCCCCCCCCAGAACATGAAAACCACCTCCCAGACTGACCAGGGTAACCAGTGACTGCACTGTCTATGTGTCCTGATGCTGGACCTGACACCGCCTCTGTACCCTGCTAAAGGTCACTGTCCTGTCCAATTACCAAGCCCCTTCCCCCCCTCCAGACAGACTCTCCCTCAAAAGAACCTGACTGAAACAGTAATGGAGAGAAACAAACATTTTATTGCGAACCAGACATGAAACGTGGGGTGTGAAACTTGGACAGGGGCTTGTGTGAGGTGGGTAGGAAAGGACTTATGAAATTTTGGGGAATGTCAGCCTTCTAGTGCTAGAGCAGTCTGCAGGGGTTGACTGAAAGTTTTAACGGCCCTTGCCGCCCCTCCTTCTTTGGAGTTTGGGTGAGGGTGGTGTGGGACTTGGTG
>NW_020664393.1:1783714-1798097 GCF_002925995.2 Terrapene triunguis
ATTGTTCTCTCCTCTATTTGTTTGATTCTCTTCAAATCTTAATGTTTTTATTGTATTGTATTATATTTTCAGGCTACTGTACAGCACCCGCATGTCCTGGTTTCAAGATTTATTATTTGTCATTATCTATGTAGCATCTGATCCTACAAACTCTTAGATGAGTAATCCTTATGTATGTAAGAAGTCCAGTTGCCATGTGAGTATGGCTTTTGCAGGCCCAGGCTCACAATGTTCTCCTTCATATTCACAAATAACTTAAATTATTATTAGTGGGTGTTGTGGCTGCAATGGGGGGCAGGGGAGCAAATAGAATTCTTTGTGTCAGAAATGTGTGACAGAGATGTAGTTGCTCTAATGCTCTGGGATTGGTAAATTAAGAGTTGATTGAGGATTTATTTTTGTGTGCGATGAAGTGAAGACATTTTAAAAGTATTAGAGAGGATGAAGGAGCCAGTGGTTAAGGCACTGGACCGGCACTCAAGAGATCTGGGGTCACTTCCCGGCTTTGATGTAGATTACTTGTATAACCTTGGACAAGTCCCTTAATCTCTCTGTACCTCAATTCCTCATCTGTCAAATGGAGATAATACTGCCTTTGCCCGCCATTTTGAATTCTGTGGAGCAAGGACTGTCTCTTACCATTTGCTTGTGGAGTGTCTAGCATCAGGGGGCTGTGATCTTTGGTGGTGCCTCTAGGTCAGTGTTTCCCAAACTTGGGACGCCGCTTGTGTAAGGAAAGCCCCTGGCGGGCCGGGACGGTTTGTTTACCTGCCACGTCCGCAGGTCTGGCTGATCGCGAGTCCCACGGACCGCGATTCGCTGCTCCAGGCCAATGGGAGCTGCTGGAAGAGGCGGCCAGTACGTCCCTCAGCCCGCGCCACTTCCAGCAGCTCCCATTGGCCTACAGCGGCGAACCGTGGCCACCGGGAGCCACGATCGGCCGGACCTGCGGATGTGGTAGGTAAACAAACCGTCCTGGCCCACCAGGGGCTTTTCCTACACAAGCGGCATCCCAAGCTTTGGAAACATTGCTCTAGGTGTAACTGTAAATAATAATACATTTTTTTCCTTTCTCCTTTCCCCCTTTTGACTGGAGAGGAAATAACAGGCTTGAATGGTCCCTTGAAATATGTTAACTACTTATGCTAAACAATCTGTTCCACCTTGTATTTAGCTGCTGTGCTCTGAGGGCTTGTCTACACTTGAACCGCTACAGCAGCACAGCAACTGCGCTGCCATAGTGCTTCACTGTAGACACTAGCTACGCTGATGGGAGAGGCTCTCTCATTAGTGCAGGTAATCCACCTCCTGAGAGATGATAGCTAGGTCAACGGAAAAATCCTTCCATCGACCCAACACTGTCTACAACTGGGGGTTAAGTTTGCTTTACTATGTTGCCTGGGGATATGGATTTTTCACACCCCTGAGCAAGGGTTTGGGAGGGGTGAGGGCTCCGGCTGGGGGTGCGGGCTCTGGAGTGGGGCCAGGGATGAGGGGTTTGGGATACAGGAAGGGACTCCAGGCTGGGGGGTGGGGCCGAGATTTTCAGAGTGTGTGAGGGGCTTAGGGCTGGGGCAGGGGGTTGGGGTGCGGATGGGGTAAGGGCTCCGGCTGGGGGTGAGGGCTCTGGAGTGGGGACGAGGATGAGGGGTTCAGAGTGTGGGAGAAGGCTCAGGGCTGGGACAGGGGGTTGGGGTGTGGGAGGGGTGAGGGCTCTGGCTGGGGGGCAGGCTCTGGGGTGGGGCCAGGGATGAGGGGTTTGGGATACAGGAAGGGACTCCAGGCTGGGGGGTAGGGCTGAGATTTTCAGAGTGTGGGAGGGGTTTAGGGCTGGGGCAGGGGGTTGGGGTGCGGAGGGGGTAAGGGCTCTGGCTGGGGATGAGGGTTCTGGGGTGGGTCAAGGATGAGGGGTTTGGGGTGCAGGAGGGGGCTCTGGGATGGGGCTGAGGGGTTCAGAGTGCAGGAGGGGGCTCAAGGCTAGGGCTGGGAATTGAGGTGCAGAAGGGGTGTTCGGGTGTGGGCTCCAGGCGGCCCTGGGAAGCAGCCCCACAGCTCCCATTGGCCCCCTGGCTGCCTCTGTGCCTAGAAGTCAGAGGGACATGGCGGCCGCTGCAGCCAAATGTACTTTTAGTGACCTGGTCAGTGGTGCTGACTGGAGCCGCCAGGGTCCCTTTTCAACCAGGCGTTCTGGTTGAAAACTGGACACCTGTCAAACCTAGCAATGTAGCCTGGTTGATCTAACTTTTTAGTGTAGACCAGGCCTAAGTACATTTCCCAGACCTGAAGAAGAACTCTGTGTAAGCTTGAAAGCTTGTTTCTCTCATCAATAGTAGTTGGTCCTTAAAAAGGTATTACCTCACTCACCTTATCTCTCTAATAATAAATTAGTTATGTTAGCCAAGCAATTAAATAAATGGGATTTATTACTGTTAAAACATATATCCTAGATTTTTCTTGTGCATGCACATCCACTCCTTATAATTAAAAAAATCTTTATCCTTTAAAAAAATTATCACAAATTACACAATTCCAAAATATTGAGGTCTGGGGCCTGATCCAGAGCCCACTGAAATAAACTGAAACCTTTTCATTGACTTCAGTATGTTTCAGATCCGGCCCTAGAATTTGGTCTCCAAGGTTACGTCTACACTGCAATTAAAAACCTGCAGCTAGCCCTCGGGCTCATGGGGCTGTTCAATTGCTCTGTAGATGTTCAGGCTCGGGCTGCAGCCTGAGCTCTGGGACCTTCTAGAGCAGGGAGCGGCACGCGAGCTGATTTTCAGTGGCACTCACATTGCCCGGGTCCTGGACACCGGTCCGGGGGGCTCTGCATTTTAATTTATTTTTAAATGAAGCTTCTTAAACATTTAAAAAACCTTATTTACTTTACATACAATAGTTATATATTATAGACTTATAGAAAGAGACCTTCTAAAAACGTTAAAATGTATTACTGGCACGCGAAACCTTAAATTAGAGTGAATAAATGAAGACTCGGCACACCACTTCTGAAAGGTTGCCGACCCCTCTTCTAGAGCCTGAGCCTACATGTCTACACCTCAATTAAACAGCCTCTTACCCTGATCCCTGCGAGCCCCAGTCAGCTGGCATGGGCCAGCTCCAGTTTTTTAATTGCAGTGTAGACATACCTCAAGTCTACAATTATAGATAGAGAGTAATTCTGTTGGGTTAACAGAGTAACAGGATTGTGTCTGAACCACTGAGATTTACACCAGTACTAAATCAGTGTCTGGGTCTATATTAAGGAAGGAAGGAAGAAAGAAAAGAGTTTCTGATCATTAGTAGACTAGATTCATTATGATGATTATTGTGGGGAAAAAAGGATGATGTATTAAAGGTGTATTTGGGAAGGAGAATCTTCACTGTCCTTTTTTGTGTACAGTAGTAATGGCATTTAACTGTGAGAAAACAATACCTGAGATAATCTTGTTGAAAGGAGTCCCTAAGAAGCTATGAAAATCATAAGTTTAATGTGGACACCTGCCTTAAAATTTTTTATCCCCTCTGTATAAAAATCAGTATAGAATAGAATATGTCATGGTAATTTTTGTTTATTCCTTTTAAATTATATTTTCCTCACACTTTAGCTGCGATCCCCCACTTTCTTTCTACTGTGCTGTAAATGGCTTGCTTAAGTTTAATGCTCAAGCAACAAATGTGGCCTTTTATTGACAAAGACAGATGGCAATTTCCCCTACAGTCAGTTTTCTTTTCACCAGATGACATATAAAACATTCAGTATGCTACCGAATGCTATACCAAGGCACCTTACTAGCCTCACTAGTAGCCCAATGATTTGGTAAAGCTTAAACCTTCCTGGCCTATGAATGTACTGGATAGCTGTTGGCTATTACACATTTGGTTTAGATCTGTTTTCATTATCTATATCATCTATATCCTTTTTTTTTTAACCCATATAAATATCCTTTTCCATATTTGCTGTGTGTCTAGTCTACAAGCTGCTTATTTCCACATTCACATGCTTGTTTAAGCCAGTCTCTTTCCATCTTTTGGGCATTCAGCAATAGGCTGAGGTTAAACAAATGGTGAAATCCTGGTCCCTCTTTCAGTCAGCCAATAATGCGCAGGCTCCATTGCCCACTTGTTAAGATTTCAAACAAGCACTATTGTGCTTTTTCCCATGCTGCTTCTTACACTTAGGAGGAACTTCCACTAAGCACCCACAAAGCCACCTCCTTATCCACCTTCAAATTCCTCCTTAAAACTCTCCTTTGTTGCGATGCCATGAAACATTAACAACAGTTAGTTTATTGGTGCTTTGATACCACTGTCGTCTCTTGTAAGCTCTTTGGGGCAGAGACTGTATTTTTGTTCCGTTTGTACAGCACCTAGCACAATGCGGTCCTGACCCATAACTAGGGCTGCTAAACACTATGGTAATAGTAATACTATTGAAGGCAATGGCAATGTGTCTACTTTTTGCTCCTTTGACAGTACTCCCCTTCTTGAATCTTCATCGCCTTTGCTTGGAGTGTATTCCAATCATTTGGCTGGCATGCATAAAACCTTGAGAGAAACTTGAAACAGTTGGTTGTCATGACACAGGCAAAAATCCCTATTTCTTTCTTAGTCCAATATACATCATGTACATTTTCTTCTTTTTCATGATTTTTAGATTACTTTGCAGATGGCTACACTCCTACAGTAACATTTTTTTGGTTTCAGAAACATGTCCATTTAAAGCTTTAATGTACTTACCATGACAAATTCCCAGAAACAGACCAACATTTGATTGGACTCATTTAAATATTTTGAAATCTAAAATTACAAACACGTTGAAAAAACACAACAACATTTAAACAAAAAAAATTTAAAAATGAATTTCAAGTAACATAAATAATACCTTACATTCATATACTCCAGTTCCTGGCATTCTCAAGCACTGTGCATCTTGTATATGCAAAAGCACTAAGATGCAGCTGCCCGTAGCGTGGAAAGCTGCAACCATCCAGCCTACAGCATATGCACACTAATTATGGCAGGAGAAATTTTGGCCAAAGCCATTGAGGAAAATCACAACTCTTGCCAAAGGTGCTGTAGAATTTTCAATGTCCAGACAGAGCAGGTAGAGCCATGGTTTTTAAGATCCCTCCCAGGGCTCTACACATTTGGCAACATGCTGGAACTAAATTCTGCTGCAAACCCCACAGTTTCTGTGATACTCTGATGCACAGTCGGCTGGAAATTCAGCCTCAGGGCAATTAAAAAATGCACATTTGTACGGAATTAAATATGAAAATGAAGAATTCAGTAAGAAAAGTTCTCCTTGCATTGTTTATGCTGATAGTAAATGCAGTTTATTTTACTCTGCTCTAAATTTTCACTTTTCCAAGGGATGCAGATTTTTGTATTGTATTGTTTTGTATTGTAAATGCACAATTTAATTATCGGAATTGGCTGGGAGCCTGAGGGTTTTGGAAACCAGCATTAGAGTTCTTTTGGGACCATAGGATAATCATGTTTCTGCTAAGAGATGTAAATTGCCTTCGTTAGTCTTCAGAATCTGCAAATGAGTGAGAAGAAGAAGAATGTTTGCACCTCTTTTTGAGCTATTGTTTCAGGTTGTCTCCAGACTCAGGAAGACAACACTGCATTAGTTATTCTTGGTTTAGGCCATGTCTACATGTACAGCGCTGCTGTGGTGCAGCTGTACCAATGCAGCTGCGCTGCTGCAGCGTGTCTGATGAAGAGCTCTCCCATCGGCATAATAAAACCACCTCCAGGAAATGCAGAAGCGCTTATGTCTGTGTAACTTATGTCGCTAAAGGGGGTGGTTTATTCACTCCCCTGAGCGACATAATTTATGCTAGGTTTCAGAGTAGCAGCCGTGTTAGTCTGTATCCGCAAAAAGAACAGGAGTACTTGTGGCACCTTAGAGACTAACAAATTTATTAGAGCATAAGCTTTCGTGGGCTACAGCCCACTTCTTCGGATGCTGACATAGGCTGTAATGTAGACATAGCCTAAATTTGGAAGGATGTCTTCACAAACACAAGGGCAAGACACACAGAACAAAAAGACACCCTCAAATTCTGGAGCACAATTTGCAGCAGGAGATGGATTCTCTGGTCATTTGCACAGGTCCATTTTTAGTATATGTGCTGCCGAAGCAAGCACCTAATACACAGTGAACTGATCTCATTGGGAAGGTTCCCCATAGAATGA
Organism: Terrapene triunguis; assembly: GCF_002925995.2. Lineage (NCBI taxonomy): Eukaryota > Metazoa > Chordata > Testudines > Emydidae > Terrapene > Terrapene triunguis. Next base: position 1,789,922 of record NW_020664393.1, read on the forward strand.
TGCCTGTCACAGTCCACCCTATATAACTACTTTTCAAAGTTTGCCTAGACAATGTTGGGTGAAGATCTGTGATTCCTTCAAGTCTATGTATCCCAAAATTCATACTGAGACTAATGAAACTGTCCTCAGCTCATGACATAGAGAAGATGTACTCTAGATATGCTGCTGGTTGACATTAATTTCTGTTGGCCAGATGCAGTATGCTGGTGCCCTGGTGGTGGATAATCGAAGGCAGCACTGGTGGGTGGAGAGAGCGCAGGAGGCAACAGATAGACCACCCATGTTTGATCACATACCAGTGAGAGGAACTTCTTTGGTTTTATTATAATTTTCTAAGTTGTTTAGAAATCTCTCCATATAAACATTTCTCCCTTTAATTTTATTTATTATATACCACTCACCTTTAGGCGAGCTATAAAAATGCTATATACTTGTCATACAGTGACAATTCCATTTGAACAGTTACTGGGTTCTTCAAGCAAGCTAACAGTAATGTATCATTTAGAAGCACTCCCTGGGACTGTATTTCTTAGTTAATGTAATTTTTAATTAATGGGTTATAGGTTAACTCGGAGATACAGAACGCCATTCAACCACTTCCAGCTTTTCCCTTAAAAGAATTTTCTTTGCACATCCAAAAGTAGGGATTTTGTATGTCTATGTCTATACCCATGTATATCTGTTATGCGCTGACCCACTAACCCATTTATCTTACACAAATAATTTTCCAAGTAACACAAACTTTCTGCAGCTAAAAGCGATAAGGGCAAATAAACAAGGTCTGCCTCTAAATCTGTATGACTCAACATGTGTATTTACATATCTTTACTGCAGATGAGGTTTCTTAAATGCATTCTTGGTAACAATCACTAAATATTTGTTAGATTATTCCTTTCATTTACATTCATGAAGAAATAGTTTGGTATTTACTAAATCATAAACAATTAGATTAAAGCCAAAACTTGCATTCCTTGCATTACAAAGCTGCCACTGGTATGTGGGTGCATTAGAAATGGAAAATCAACCCCTAATAGATCTAGGTCCTGCCCCTCCTGACAATGAAGCCAATGGCAAAACTCATCAATGAGGGCTGGACCACAGCCCTGTGCTTTTATCAGGTCTATTCATGTTGTTAGGTAGGTTTGTATTGTTATCTTTTTCAAATGTCCTTCATAGGGCTAGTATCTCAAGTGATGGAATGCTTTGAGTTCTGATTAATTGTGAGAGTAGTAGTTAGCAAAGTACAACTGGCCTATGTAGTCAAGGAGGTGCTTTTCTGAGAACTGTGTTGTAACTATGCCATAAAACCCTGATAGAGAACCTAAGGTCCCATCTAAACTTCCACTCTCGTTATGTTGGTGAGCCAGTTAAACGCTGCTTATCTTCTGACTGGGTTACAAATATTACTATTTGTATTTATTAGTAGCATTACGTTGACACGGTCCCCAGCCAACATATAGTGAGAGACAGTCCCATCGTGAAGAGCTTACAGTGCAAATAGATAAGATGGACAAAGGAAGCATTGTTACCCTCACTTTAAAAATGGGGAGCTGAGGCACAAAGAGACAAAGTGACTTTCCCAGAGAGATCTTGGGTGAGATAGGAACTGAACCTAGATCTCCTGAATCCTCCCAGTCAAGTGCCTTAAGCTTAAAAGCATCCTTTCTCTCTGCAGCAGTGGTACCAATACTGGGAAAATTCGGGGAGGGGGGGGGATTAATGTAGCCAGGACACACTGCACTCAGAACAGTTAATGAAAAGCTCTTTAAATCAGAGCTCAACTTCTACATAGCAATTCTGCAACATGACAGACTGTGGTGATATGTACAGCTTAAGCATAGATGTTATATTTGATTGAAAAAAAATGGATGAAAAAAGTCCTGACTCTGCTTTTACTCTGTCTAGGTAGTTTTATGTCCTTCGCCCCCATACTACCTCTATATCACTAATGTATTTATCCTCATAAATCCCCTGTGAAGTAGGAAGTATTATCCCCATTTTACAGAGGAGGAACTGAGGCATTCATGATGCATAGAAGCCAATGATGAGGCATAGAGCTTATGTGTTATTGGCCTTGGCATTCTGTGGAACCCCCATGATCTGCAGGAATCTCACAAGATCTGCAGGATGTGAGGGAGGAACCTCTTGTTTTTCCTGGCCACTCCCAGTCAATTTGGGGGAACATACCAGCCGCTTTCATTGTTTTTTTTGTTGGGAGGGGCGCTTTCCTCCAGCACATCCCTTGGCCCACGCCGCTTCCCGCAGCCCCTGTTGGCCTGGAATGGCGAACCGCGGCCAGTGGGAGCTGCAGGTAAACAAACTGTCCCGGCCCGCCAGCGGATTTCCCTGATGGGCCATGTTCCAAAGATTGCTGATCCCTGCTCTATTCTATAAGGATCCTCTGTTTTATGAACTATCATACACTGTGGGCCCCGTGTGTTTTAATTGCAGTGGGCGACAAACTGAAAATGTGTCATTCTGTGTTTCTTTCCATGGAGTGCAAGATGTTGTTCTATGTTATTCCTTTCACTGCAGTGGAGAAATGGTTTTGAATATAAATTACACTCAGGTAGTTGGTCCTACTGGCAGATAAGAATGGGATCGGAATTAGGTGATGTTTCTATTTCTTTGCAGTCACAAAGAGAGTCATACATAGAAATGAGAGCATAACACCATCTAATCACAACCCGCTCGCCTCTGGGAGTACAATAACTACCTGAGGACAGCATCCGTTCGCAAACATTTCTGCGCTGCCAGTGCAGCCAGTGTAGTACAATCAAGTGTAATCAATATTGTTATCACAGGAAAGAATGCATAACAACACATTAGCAGCCTCACATACTGGAATTAAGAAAACCCAGGAGTGTAAATATTGCTAGCTACTGTGGATTAATAATAAATAAATAAATAAATAAATCACAGCCTCCAAAAATTTATACACATCCTTTAGCAAAGGCTATCCTGTGGGTTTGGGACAGAATTAGAGATAAGCCCTTTCCCCTTGCCATTGCAAATTATCCAGATTTTAGCCCCTATCACTAACCAGAGAGTTTTAAAGACTGAGAGGGCCATGGAATACTAATGGTTGGCCAACTTTAGTAAAGAAACGTTTCCAACGTATCTGGAGATCAAAACTAATTTTATCTGGCCCACTCTCCCTTAGTACCAGTCCTTTCAAGTTACGCATTATGTTTTTCAACTTTCTAGACAAGCTGTTTTATACAGAAAGTTAACTTTAATAGAAGCAATGACATCTGGTCAATTAGGGAACAAACAAACAAAACTTAATTATATAAATTGTGGCAAAGTACCTTCTTCTCCTCAGCAGGCTCAGTCCTTTTTAGCCTTGGAGACACAGGCTTGGGCAAGTCAAAACCTTGCAGGTAGCACAGGGTTTGGCTATTCCTTTTCTCAGTCAGTCCCTTGTGCTTGGTTAGCTTTCCTTCTGAGGACAGAGTGCAGCCTTCCTTGCAGGAAGGGTTCAGAGCCTTGCTGCTCCTAGCTTACTGGCAGTTTCCCTGGTTCTCTCCCTCTCTCTCCCTCCCCTTCTATGCCGGGGAGGGTTTAAAAAGGTCCCAAGCAGTTGGAGCCAGCTGAACCTAATTAGTTCCCTGGTAACCCCTTGTCCAGCTGAACCTTATTTCCCCATGGTTCTCTCTCCTCAGTGGCTTGGGAGAGGCCTTTTTAACCCCCTGGGACTGATTACTACCCCGCCCTTTGTAGCTGTTTGTCCTGGGTTTGCTACATATGCCCCCCCCCCCTCCGCTCAACACTACGGGGTTGGGCTACTTGGGTCGGAAAGCAGTGCACTCTCGACAGGCCATCCGCATTGCCATGTTGGGTCCCAGACCTATGTCGTACTGTGAAGTGGAAGCGTTGAAGCGACAGGAACCATCTTGTTACTCTCGCGTTTTTGTCCTTGTTTTGGTGCATCCACTGCAAAGGGGCATGGTCCGTGACAAGGGTAAACCTCCGTCCAAGTAGATAGTAGCGGAGGCTCTCTATGGCCCATTTCACCGCCAGGCATTCCTTCTCCACCACGGCATATTTCTGTTCCCTAGGTAGGAGCTTCCTACTGAGGAAGAGGACGAGGTGTTCATCATCTCCGACCATTTGGGAAAGCACTGCTCCCAGCCCTACTTCAGAGGTGTCGGTTTGTAGGATAAACTCCTTCCCCCAGTCTGGGGTTACTAGTACGGGGTCTGTGCAGAGGGCCGTCCTCAGATCCACAAAAGCCCCCTCGGCTGCAGCAGACCATTTTACTATGTCAGGGCCCCGAGCTTTTGTTAGGTCCGTTAATGGGCATGCCCTGGTGGCGAAGTGGGGAATGAACCGTCTATAGTACCCCACTAGTCCCAGGAATGCTCTGACCTGTTTCTTCCAGAGTGGTCGGGGCCACGTCTGTATAGCTTCTAACTTGTTGAGCTGGGGCTTCATCACGCCCCTCCCCACTATATACCCAAGGTACTTGGCCTCAGCTAACCCGATCGAACATTTGGAGGGATTGGCAGTCAGCCCTGCCTTCCTCAGGGTGTCCAGGACCGCTTCCACCTTCTCCACGTGGGTCTCCCAGTCGGGGCTATATATGATGACGTCATCGAGATAGGCTGCCGCGTACTTTCCATGGGGTCGCAACAGTTTGTCCATTAGAGGTTCGAAAGTAGCGGGGGCCCCATGCAACCCAAAGGGGAGAACAGTGTACTGATATAGACCTTCTGGAGTTGCAAAGGCTGTCTTCTCCTTGTCGGCCTTGGCCAGGGGGATCTGCCAATAGCCCTTGGTAAGGTCAAGGGTAGACATAAACCGTGCCTTTCCCAATCTGTCAATCAGCTCATCTATCCTGGGTATAGGGTAGGCATCAAATTGGGACACCTCATTGAGTTTGCGGAAGTCATTGCAACCTCATACTGCCGTCCGGCTTAGGCACTAAAACCACGGGACTGGACCATTGGCTATGAGATTCTTCAATGACTCCTAAGGCCAGCATTTTCCTGACCTCCGTCCTAATCTCTTCTCTCTTGGCCTCTGGGATCCGGTATGGCTTAACGCTCACCTTCACTCCAGGCTCCGTGAGGATGTGATGGTGAACCTCCGTAGTCCTGCCCGGCTTTTCGGAGAACACATCCTGGTTGCGTTTGATCAGGCTGATCACTTCTGATCGTTGTTCCGGAGTCAACTCCGGGGATATCCCCACCAGGTCGGGCTGGTTGCTTTTAGGGGATGGCGCCCCCAGCGCAGCCACTGGAGCTTCTCTATCCTGCCAAGGTTTCAGCAGATTTATATGGTAGATCTGCTCCAGCTTCCGGCGGCCTGGCTGTCGGACCTTATAGTCGACTTCTCCTATCGCTTCTATTACCTCGTACGGCCCCTGCCACCTGGCCAGGAGCTTGCTCTCGGCCGTGGGTATGAGCACCATCACCCGGTCCCCCACCTGGAACTTCCAGGTCATTGCTCGGCGATCGTAGTTTGTCCGTTGTGCCCCTTGGGCCTTCTCCATGTGTTCGCGCACAAAGGGGGCGACTTGGGCTATTCTGTCTTTCATCTGCAACACATGTTCAACAACGTTTCTCCCAGGGTTCGGCTGTTCTTCCCAGTCTTCTTTAGCCAGGTCCAGTATGCCCCTGGGGTGGCGACCGTATAACAGCTCGAAGGGGGAGAATCCAGTGGAAGCCTGAGGAACCTCCCGTATGGCAAACAGCAAGTAAGGCAGCAGGGCGTCCCAGTCTTTCCCGTCACGACTAATCACTTTCCGTAACAGGTTCTTCAATGTCCTATTAAAGCGTTCGACCAGGCCATCGGTCTGGGGATGGTAGACCGATGTTCTAAGGGTCCGTATGTGGAGCATTGTACACAGGTTCTTCATCAGCTTAGACACAAAGGGGGTCCCTTGGTCCGTCAGGATCTCCTTAGGTATTCCTACTCTGGAAAAAATCTGGACTAGTTCTTTGGCTATGGTCTTGGACGTGGTATTCCGTAGGGGTACGGCCTCGGGGTACCGGGTGGCATAATCTAGTACTACCAGAATGTATTGATGGCCCCGGGCTGACTTTTCCAATGGCCCTACTATGTCCACAGCTATACGCTCAAATGGGACCTCGATAATTGGCAGAGGTACCAGAGGGGCCCTTAAGTGTGGTCGGGGCCCATGTATCTGGCATTCCGGACAGGATGTGCAATATCGCTGGACCGCTGCATAAACGCCAGGCCAAAAAAACCTCTGTAGAATTCGATCCAGGGTCTTATCTACCCCTAGATGGCCCCCGAACAGATGGCTGTGGGCCAAATCCATTACGGCTCTTTGATGCGTCCGTGGGACCAAGAGTTGTTGTATGACTTGCTCTTGGACCCAGACTACTCTGTACAGCAGGTCATTCTTAATCATATAATATGGCCCCGCGCCCTTAACTCTCCCCTCCACGGGTACCCCATTTACCTCGACTACTTCTTTGAGAATATTGTGGTATATGGGATCATTGGCCTGATCCTGACCAAAATTCCTGCGTGCGGTCCCCATTTGTCTAAACTCGGGGGGGGTCTACCTCCGTCTCCCCCTTGGGGAAAGCCCCTGGGGAACCAGGTCCGGCGATAGGGTTGTTGATCGCCGACCCAGTCCCACTGTCAGTCGAGCCCCTTCTTTCCCCTACAAGGGTAGACTTCTGGCACTGGGTCAGGACCCCCGCCCCCCTCCTTTTCTCCGCCCTCCGTTCCCTCCTAGTCTTCCTGGACTTCCCCGGCGGGGAGAACAAATCCTGGCTAAATTCATGGAAGGCCGGGGAAGGGTTAACGATCTGGACCACACCCTGGGTCCCAGGGTCATTATTTTCTTCCACCTCCTCCCCAGGGAGTAGGCTATCAAACCCCGGGAAGTCTCGTCCGATAAGGACAGGGTAGGGGAGTTTTGGAACTACTCCCACGGTCAACCTAGTGGGGTTTCCGAGAACTTCTATTTTTACGGGGATGGTTGGATAATAGTTGACATCCCCATGCACACAGGATATCCCCGAGCGTTTGGCCCGGGATAGTTGGTCTTGCCCGACCAGCTTCCCCGAGACTAACGTGATTGCACTTCCCGAGTCTACTAAGGCTGTGGTCTTTATACCATTCATCTTAACTGGCCTAGTGTATCTATGAGGGACCATCGCAACCCCGACTAGACTTATTAGATCACATGGTCCCCCTATATCTCCCAGTTCGCATTGCATAGGCTCTCCTAGATTCGGGCATTGGGCAGCGATATGCCCCATTTCACCACAGGCATAACATCGGTATCCCGCTCGGGGCAGCCCCCTATTTTTCGGGCTGCTGGGCTTTATCTCTTGAGTCTTTCTCCCCCAGTCCTCAAGTCTCTCCGGGACCGCTGGCTGCTCTTCTGCCTCCTTCCTCCCCTTCATTGTCCGGCCTGGCGCTAGGGCAAACCGGGGCCTCGGTGCAGAGACTGGTCTCCGATTCTGGTGCCTTCCGTCCCCGGGGGTCCGAGAAAGTTCTTGGACTGCTAAGTGTCTCTCTACGAGGGCAACTAGTTCATCATACGAGGAGGGATCATTTTGGCGGACCCACCCTCGTACGCCTGGCGGCAACCCCCTCATGTACCTGTCCAACACCAGGATTTCCACCACCTTCTCCAGCCCATGGGTCTCAGGGCGGAGCCACTTCCGGGCAAGGTGGATCAAGTCAAATAGCTGGGACCTCGGCGCTTTGTCGTCCCGGTACTTCCACTCGTGGAAGCGCTGGGCCCTTATGGCCGGCGTCACCCCTGACCTCGCCAGGATTTCCGCCTTCAGCTGGGGGTAATCCATAGCTGCTTCTATGGTCATATCGAAATAGGCCTTCTGAGCCTCCCCACACAGAAATGGAGCCAGGAGGCCTGCCCACTGATCTGGGGCCAAGCCTCCCGCAGTGCCGTCCTCTCAAATGCAAGGAGATACGCCTCTATATCGTCATCCGTTGTCATCTTCTGTAAATAGTTGCTTGCGCGTAGCGGCCGGGTCCCCTGGGGCCCGTGCGTCAGCGTGGTCAGGGCTTTCAACTGGTTCATTACTTCATTCAGGGTGGCTCGATCTTGGACCGCCTGGTTCACCAGCAATTGGTTTGTCTCCTGTTGGACACGCACTGACTCTTGCTGGGCTGTCATCTGTACTCTGGTAGCCTCTTGTTGGGCCGCAGTGGCCTGAATCAA
>NW_020664393.1:1808097-1810010 GCF_002925995.2 Terrapene triunguis
TCTTTCAATTATGAACTGGAATATAAGCCTGGAAACGAAAATGTGGTAGCTGACTGCCTTTCTCGCCTGCCTTTGCCTTCACCAGATGGTCCACCAGAGGATGAGGATGTAGTAGTTGCGCTTATTACAAGCACTCTTACTGCAGTTACAAGAGAACAATTTCAAGCTGCTTGTTCAGCGTGTCCAATTCAACAAAAACTACGGGAATTTCTGACAAAGAGATGGTCCAGTAACCCTAAAAACCTTGACCCAGTTTTGCTGCCTTATTTTAGAGTTCGGGATGAACTTTCTTTGCTCGATGGCTGTGTGCGACGAGGTACACACCGGCTACTTGTGCCAGAAGAATTACAGTCAAAACTCATACACCTGGCACACGATACTCATCAAGGAATTGTCAGGACCAAACAATGACTATGGGATCTGTATTGGTGGCCAGGGATGGACTCTCAAACTGAAGCACTCATAAAATCCTGTGTCATTTGCCAAATGCATGATAAGACAGCAGTGACATGTACCCCTCCATTACAGCCTGTTCCTCTTCCTGAATCTGCATGGGGAAAAGTGGCGATTGACATTGTAGGACCCTTTGATACTGCTCCAATTGACTGTCATTATGCCATCACTTTAATAGACTATTTCAGCAAATGGCCTGAGGTAGCGTTTACATCGCAAATTTCGTCTGCTACAGTAATTAAGTTTCTCTCTTCAGTTTTTAGCCAGGAAGGTAACCCCAAAGAACTGGTTTCAGATAATGGTAGTCAATTTACTTCCCTGGAGTTTGAAACTTTTCTAGCAGAGAGGAACATTTTACACAGGAGGTCATCCCTATATTACCCTCAAGTCAATGGGGAAATCGAATGGTTTAACAGAAGTTTGAAAGAGAGTTTGCAAACAGCTAAACTGGAAGGGTGATTGTGGATACCCTTCACTACTGATTTCTTGCAAGCATACCGGGCTACACGACATGCCACAACGCAAAGATCACCCGCAGAGTTACTGCATGGGAAACAGCTGAATACTAAACTGAACATTGCTGGATTGTTAAAGGCACGACCTGATGCCCCAAACAAGGATGATGTGAGAAAGACAGTTGAACAGAACCAAGCAAAGTCTAAGGCTTTCACAGACAAACGGCGGGGTGCTAAGGAACCAAAGTTTGAGTGTGGTTCCTTTGTTAGAATACGAAAACCTGGAATCTTACGCAAAGGGGACCATAAATTCACAGCTCCTCTTAAAATCATAGAGAAGAAGGGCCCTTACACCTATCAACTTTCTGATGGGCGGGTATGGAATGCTTCTTATCTTGCACCTGCCTATGCACCAAGAGGAGATTATGCCAACACCCAGTCTGCATTGGATGACTTCACAGTAGAACCAACACCACAAGACATTGCACTGGAACCGGGGCTTGAGAGATGGCCTGTCAGACTCAGACGACCACCTGCCTGGACTAGAGACTATGTTATGTAGTATCTACAGTGTTTTCAGTGTAATATTCCTGCCAACAGTATAGTGTCTAGTTTCATATTTGTTCCTGGGGTTAGAACAACAATGTTTATTTTAATTTGGAAAGTTTCTTAAGAGAGGAGGGAATGTGGTGTTTAGATGCTGCATGTGATTATTAGAACTGGGAGCACTGGCTGTTGGGAGTCTGAAAGGACAGGAAACAGGAAGGAGGGGGGAGGAGTTGAGGAGGCTGGGTGAGAGTTACAGAGTGTGCAGCTACAGCTTGGTAAAGAGATTTCCACTGTAAATAAAGTTCTGTTGAAGTTTGTTAATACCTTGCCTGGGTGATACAACAAACAGCTTCAAAAGGAGAGACTCAGAGAGCCCTGAATCAGAATAGCCCATAGCTCAATGGTTATAGCATCTTCCTGAGAGGTGGGAGTTCCTTGTGCACATCCTTCCCCCCC
>NW_020664393.1:1810110-1876264 GCF_002925995.2 Terrapene triunguis
AAAAAAAAAAAAAAAAAAAAAGCCGCGATCGCAATCGCAACCGGCGGCGGCAATTGGGGGGGGAAAAAAAAGCCGCGATCGGCGGCGGCAGTTCGGCGGCAGGTCCTTCGCTCCTAGAGGGTGTGAGGGACCTGCCGCCCCCGAATTGCCGCACATGCCGCCCCTCTCCCTTGGCCGCCCCAAGCACCTGCTTGTTAAGCTGGTGCCTGGAGCCGGCCCTGCCCACATCCCAGGTGAGTGCTGTAACCACTAGGGTAAAAGTTATAAGGTGAGCACTGCCTCCTCCAGACCATATGTGTGGAGTGAGGCAGGCACGTAACTCATTCTCACAAGAAGTGCATAAGGTGCCTAACTCGAGGTGGCTGGTTCCTGTTCATGGATTGCTAACCGAGATAGGCACCCCCCTGCAGCCTGAGGCACCTATCTCTGAGAGAGGGGCAGGGTTTAGCACACACCTTTGTGATTGGCATCTCCCATTGGCTAGCTTAGGCAGGGAGCCACTTAGCATGCTGGCTTTTGTAGGTCACATTCTTAGGTGCCTATCTCCCCCCATTCATTGTTTAGGCACCTAACTCAGCTTTGTGGATCGTAGTGTTGTTCCTGTGATTTTCTGTCTCGTCTAATGAAATTTAGCTCGCCCAAAGTCTTTGTAGCATCTTCCAGCCAGGTAGGCTGTGACTCTTCTTTCATACAACACAACACGCTGGCAGTTCGTCTCCTTGGTGAAGTTTACTGGCTCGCTCCTTGGAACCCCAGAAATTTCAAAAAAGTCCTTTTTTTTTTTTTTACCCCCCCCCCCCCCCGCTGCATGTTCCTTTTTGCAGATTTTGCAATCTTTTGTCAATGTTGCAATCTTGATTAGTTGGTGTCTCCGTATGCAAACAGATTTCCAGTCTGAGACACACAATGCAAAATACACACCTGACTAGACACAGAGACAAAAGCATCTCCTATTGCCTGCCTGAACATAAACTGTCCAAGGCCTCTCACCTCCTGGTGACCTGCTTTTAACTTCAAGGCTTTACGAACATAATTTCCAGTATAGATACTTAACTCCTTCAATATCATCTGTACATACATCTCACAGTGATTAGGACAAACAGTGCGTTACTGGCTGTTGGTAGAGATCTCCCATGCCACCCTTTTGCACACTATTATGTAGACATCAGACCTAGGGATCCCTGTAAACTCCTATGCACCTCTTATGCTCTCTGCCAGTTGGCACCAATGTCATAGGATTTTTGGTTTGCAAGCCAGGATAAATATGTGAAATCTAAGCAACAGGACTTTTATCTTTTTCAGAAAAACAAAAGGTTCCTTTTTAAACATTATCCTATTCCCTGCAAGCAAACTCCAAATACAATGTTCTAATCAACAAGCCAAAATTGTGATGCTGTTACAGCAGGCATGTACTTTCATCATTTTTTATGATTAAAAAGTACACACGGTATTCAGATCCCTTCCTCCTCCCCCTCAGAGTAGTCTTCTGCACCCTTGATACAATAATAGAGGATGACAAGTCTCTAAGTAAAAATGCAGTATGGGCATAATAATATATATGGTTCCATTCTCCAAGAAATATGTTCACAACAAGCAATATCCATTAGATCTAGCTGAGAAATTGTTCTTTTCCCTCTGGCAATTTTTTGATAAAAACAAATAGTTATTCATTTTCATCAAACTTTTTCAGTTTTCATAAGGATAAGAAACAAACCTTGAAGAAAAAATTTCCATGAACACTGTATTTTGTGTTCATGGAAATTTTCCATTGAAAAAAACATTTTGACAGAAAATTTTCAACCAGTGCTATTACCTATTCATTGGTTCCACAGCTGTTTTACACAACTTTGAGCCAAATGCTTTGCTGCTTCTTATGGTGTGCATGCTAATGGATCTTTGTGAGTGAGCACAGACCAATAAGAGGAAAAACCATCTCACTCTAAACTGCCAACAACCCCACTTGATAAACAGCATATGTATAGGGGGATGTGGAATTTCAGGGTGGGTGCATGGCTCTGGCCACCAGGACAATCTCTGTCTCAGGGTATGTCTACACTACAGCGGCACCAGCAGCACAGCTACAGCACTGCAGCTGTGCTACATTGTAGTGTAGACGCTTCCTATGTCGATGAAAGGTGTTCTTCTGCTGATGTAAGTAATACACCTCTTCAAGAGGTGGTAGCTAGGTCAACAGAAGAATTCTAGTCTACACGTAGCTGCTTCTACAGTGGGGTCTAACTAAACGGTACAGGGTGCAAAATATTTCATAGCACTGAGTGATGTACCTAGGTCAGTCTAATTTTCAGGCATAGACCTGACTTTGGTTTACTCATCTGTATTGGAGTGTATTTACCTTGCTCACAGGAGTGTTTTGAGGAATAACCAGTTAATGTGTAAAGAGTACTTTGAAGACGAAAGTGATAATTTATTATTTATGATTCCCTAAAATAGCTTCTTACCTTGTTCTATGATTTAAACTAACGAAGCTATAATTTCCTAATATGTTGCCCTTTCAAATTTTCCTAGCATCATGGATCTGTCTGGAAATGAGAAAGCATTTAGAATCTTTTCTAATTTCTACTACATTTTAGAACATTCCTAGCTAAGGTCTGTGCCCTTATGTCACTTGTTTACATTCTCTGGTCCATCTCTGTGATTGAGGTTAGGCCTGATCTCAAGTCTCAGATCTGCATGCATCTGAACTTTGGGAAAAGTTAGATAGATCCAGCAAACAAACAAAAAAGGTATTTAAATGACAAAGGCTTCTAGATCCCTGTCACATGGTGGTTCTCACCTAACTCTGGTAGGAACTTTTAGGAAATTTCTCCAGCACATATCCCATTTAGAAGATTGAGATTTTCAAAAATGACTAGGAGATTTAGACACACAATTCCCATTGAAACTCATGGGAATTGTGTGGCTATATCCCTCACTCAGCTTTGAAAATCTCAAACATTGTCTGTTCAGAAGAGATCTTTAGATGTATCTGCCTTTTGTGGCCACTTAAATGTACTAATAACAGTGCTGATGGAAGGGAAATAAGACTGGCACTTGCTACCTCTTCCAATATTCCTTGAACAGTTCCAGTTTTGATGTGGCTGTCCAAACTATTTGTTAGGAGCACAGCTCCTAGCCTGGTCACTAGACAACCCAGCAAGCTCAGCTGGGCCCAATGAGCCTTCTCCAAATGGCTGTACTTCCTGATTGGGCAAGAGAGCCTGCGGCCTTCTACTTGAGCCCTTGCAGTGGTAGCAATACAGGTGCTGCTCAGTGTGTACCACGCCCGCAGCTATGCTTGCCCTGGTCCCCGCCTCCAGCCCTTGTTCCAGCCTGCTTCAAGGCCTTGTTCCAGTCTTGACCCCTTTCCGCTCCTGTCTTGTCTGCCTCTCTGTCCTGCTCCTGCCTCTAGTTCCGTCCTTTGTCTTGGCTCTCTCAACACTGACTTTGGCTTACCTTTGGTTTGGTGTCCTGATCCTGACTCCAGTTCTCACCCTGGGCTTGGCTCATTGACCCTAATTCTGGCTTTACCCTCAGTCTAGTACCTGACTCCTGGATATATTCTCACCACCAGGGCTGGATTTCCAATTAGGCACAGTAGGCACATGCCTAGGGATGCCAGCATTCTAGGGGTGCCTAAAAGTTAAAAGTGGGTTAAAAGTCAAAAAGTTAATACAATAGAACCTCAGAGTTACAGACACCTCGGGAATGGAGGTTGTCCATAACTCTGAAATGTTTTGTAACTCTGAAGAAAAGATTACAGACTTCAGCCACATGGGGGGTTGAGGCTGCAGCTGCAGGGGAGGGTCAGGGCTCTAGGTGTGTGTATGTGTGTGGGAGTTGGAGCTTCTGACTCTCAGGGTGCCAGGGCTCCAGGCGGGGGGCTCAGGGCTTCTGCCTCGCGGGAGCACCAGGGCTCAGCGTTTTAGACCTGGGGGGAGTGCAGCTCCATTCCCGGTTTGAGCCGTGGGGGGTCGCTGAAGCTTGGGGCTCCCCACAGCTGCGCTCCCTGCTTGGGGAGTGAGGTGCCAGGCCTTGGGGCTCTAGCTACAGGGGGAGGCTGGGGCTGAAACCAGCATTCCTCTTGAAGCTAAAGCCCTGAGCTCTGGCGCCCCCCACAGGCTGAAGGTGGGAACAGGGCTGCGGGGCTGAAGCCTTTGGTGCCAGGGCCCCCTGCGCGGGGCTGAAACCAGGAGTGGGCCTATGTGATTGTTTTAATTACATTTATTTTTTATTATTAAATAAATATTTAAATTATCATTTATATTTCTTTTTGTTTAATTTTTTACAGAAAACACGAAGGTCAGCTGTAGGCGGCGGCGGGGGGGGAGACCGAAGATGCTGCTCCTAGGGGTGCATAAAGTGTAAATCCGGTCCTGCCCACCACTACTCCAAACTGCCACCACAACCGCTAAACGAGGTCCAGCTCCAACCATTACGTAGGCTGCCCATGCCCTGGCAGCTTACACTATCATAAATTCACAGAGTTTAAGGCCAGAAGGGATCATCCAGTCTGAACTCCTGTATATCACAGGTCATTACATTTCACCCAGATACCCGTGTAATGAACACAATAATCATAGAATCATAGAAGATTAGGGTGGGAAGAGACCTCAGGAGGTCATCTAGTTCAATCTCCTGCTCAAAGCAGGACCATCCCTAACTAAATCATCCCAGCCAGGGCTTTGTCAAGCCGGCCTTAAAAACCTCTAAGGATGGAGATTCCACCACCTCCCTAGGTAACCCATTCCAGTGCTTCACCACCCTCCTAGTGAAATAGTTTTTCCTAATATCCAACCTAGACCTCCCCCATTGCAACTTGAGACCATTGCTCCTTGTTCTGTCATCTGCCATCACTGAGAACAGCCGAGCTCCATCCTCTTTGGAACCCCCCTTTAGGTAGTTGAAGGTGGCTATCAAATCCCCCCTCACTCTTCTCTTCTGTAGACTAAATAAACCCAGTTCCCTCAGCCTCTCCTCATAAGTCATAACTTGTGTTTGACTAAAGCATATAATCCAGAAAGGCATCCAGTCTTGATCTGAAGACTTCAAGAGGTGGAGAGTCCACCACGTCCCTTGGTAGTTTGTGCCAATGGTTAAGCACCCTCGCTATTAAAAAAAGTGTGCCTTATTTCCAATTTGAATTTGTCTAGGTACAGTTTCCATCCATTTGTTCTTTTTATGCCTTTCTCTGCTAGATTAGAGCACACTTTAGCATTCATTATATTCTCCCCAAGAAGGTACTCATACACTGCCATCAAGTTACCTCTCAATTTTCATTTTGATAAATTACACAGATTGGGCTCTTTACCGCTTTCTCACTGTAAGGCATTTTCTCCAGCTCTCATCACTTTTTATGGCTATTTTCTCCACCCTCTAGTTTTTCAACATCCTTTCTTAAATGTGGACACCAGATCTGTATGCCGTATTCCAGTATCACTAATGCTGTATACAGAGGTAAAAAAACCCACCATTTGCATGAAGAAGATAATCTTCTGGTTTATGCAGAGCAAACCAGACTGATCTGTATTAATGGAGTCTGACAGAACATTTTCCTACTTGATCGCCAAAATTTTGATGAGGATTTTATTGCCAACAATAAGAAGTGATATAAAACATATAACACGGAGACCTTCTTATGTAAGTGAATTATATATGACTAACATAGTTGTTTGTCTCCTGAGAACTCAGAAATTCAGCCCTTCTCAAAGTACAGCCATTATGGCTGAGTTCTAATGAGAAGTTGTCAGGTCCTGGAGACTTGTTCAAGGACAGCTGTTGGATAATATTCTTCATCTCTGTAATTTCAAAAGCCCAATAGCTGAACTCTCTCTAGTGGTATCTTCAGTTGTGTTTAACCCTCTAGAGGGACTGTAAAATGATCACTTGAGACTTACCCCCTGCAGCAGGTACTGCATGTCAGATTCTGCCGGAAAGCAGTGAACAATAGCATTTGAATATTGATTGTTTCCTTTGTCTGAGTAAGTCCCATTTCATTGCAAGCCGGACTGGAAGAGTTCCTTTTTACTGTCCAAAGACTTTCTTTTTAACTCCAATATTTTTTTTTTGGTTATCTTTTGCATCAACCTCCAGAGAGAGCCTTTCAAATACCATCATATTATGATAGCAACTCCCTGGATATTCAGCCACTTCTATCTGATTTATTGGATCTGGATTGTTTCCTAGGACTCAGTCCAGAATAGATTCTGATTGTGATGCTTGCACAATGTTCAAGGGAAACAATCCCATATTATATTCAGAGGGATGCACCCTTATTTGATCATATCCCAACTCTAATTCTAGCTATGTCTAGGCTGTTAAAATCCCCTGTGGATAATATTTTACTCTTTTTACGTAGATCCTTATATGAACAAACATTCTCTCAGGCTGCCCTGGAGATGCATAACAGTTTCTTCACGTTTTTCTTTTTGGTACATTTCTCTCTTGCAGTGCATTCTAAATTGTCTCTTCTGTAAAGCTAATCTGCATTTCTATTCAGCTCTTTAGACTTCTCCAACCACAGCCATATTTCAACACTCCCTCACAATCAGGTTTGTGTGTCTAAAGGTTTGTCTAGACTAGACTTGCCATTTTTTTTAAGGCTGTTACCACTGGTTGAGCTCCATCAGTGGTAGGAACAGTGGAAGAGCCACTGGCATTTTCACATGTGTGCTAAGTGTATTTTCTCTGAGCAGGGTTAGGGGACACAGTGGGAAAAATATTGGCAGCCAGTCTACCCTAGCATACAGTAGTTGGTGCTTAATTGGGAGTAGAAATAGTGTGAAATCTTTGGTTAAAAAGCTCAGTGCAGACACAGCCCCAATTACCCCATGGACTTTTTAACCCGGTTGACGCAACTACATCCCATATTATATATACATATGCTGTTCCCTTGCATCTTTGCAATCTAACTGTATGAGCACTTGATTATTACAAAATCTATTTAGTTTACACTTACATTTGTTTCTTTAAGACATTATCACTCTCTCACAATATTATTCTCTCCCTTTTTTGACTAAATGTCACAATTTTTACTACAAATAGTTTAAGCTCATAGAACTGAACAATGGATCAGGGCTATTTTCTGCAATGGAGTTTTGTAAATTCAGTGGTAGGGCCTTGTGTGTGTGTGTATTATAGGCAGAGCTGGTGGCCATTAGTTAAGGGTGTCCAACACTTCCATTTATAACACCTTGTTTTCAGTTGCTTATAACCTAGCCTGAATGGTTCAGATTTGGAAGAAATTCTCCATGCCAGGCATCTGCCTCAGGCAGACTTGTTTTGGAAGGTTTAAGCTGAAATGGTTAAGCCATTTCCAGGAATTAAATTAGAGAAAAAAAATGTTAACAAAATTCTTACAACCATTTAGCTGAGAAACTCTAGTGCTTCCATGTTGTGCAGCCGGTCCTTGAAGTTTGGCGGTTGAGTGGCCTTTGTGTCAGGGATGTGATGTGCCTTTCGCTGCGTCTGAAAATGTGCACAAATTTGTCCACTCCTTTTCAGTCCACTCATTCTTGGGGAGTTCCCTCATAGGTCACTCCTTCTCTTTACAGTCCTTTTTGGGGCTTACCTTTATTCTTCTCCTTGTCATGTCTCTCCATTGTCCTTCTGATCTTTTTACCCATATTTTTTTCCCTGTGGCTCACCTGCCTCTGCTGCTGTCTGATGTCAGAATGTTCTGGGGGCTGCCAGGCAGCATGAGCTGCTGAGATCAGAGCATTGTTGCATCATCTCCTGTGAGCTGCTCTTAAACATGAACTGGTTTTTCCATTGTGCCCCTGCCTCATTAAAGGCACAGGAGGGATGGGTCTCAGTAAATGAGGCACCTGTTCAATATTTCTTTTTATACTCATCTTTCATATACCACTGATGGAAACCAAATAGACTAGAACGTGTGGACTTAGGTCTTATTTATTGCACCCTATATAAACCCTTCACTGAACGCAGAATTCTGGAAGCATTGTACAACTCAGGAGCACTTTTTTCCTTCTCTCTCTTTTCTCAGTGAGGGACAAACATTTCCCCACCATGACCACCACCACAGGCACTAATACATTAGTATCTCAAGGCATCAAGTCTTTGATGTAGCTGGTGTGTGTTCTACAGAAACCTTTCCCAGATGGACTTCAGTACTAAGAGAGATTTTAAATTCCATCCTATGTAAATGGACAAATATGGTTTGAGGAAGAATTAAAACAGAAAAATGTGAATGATAATTGGGAGTAGTTTAAAAAACACTGTATCTGATGCCCAAATAGCCATAATACCACAATCAAGAAAGAAGGCCATATTAGCTAAAAAATATGACCTGGTTTAGTGGGGAAGTGAAGGCAGCTATACAAAATTATGTATAAAATAAACAGAAGAAAGGGGAAGTTGATAATAATGAACATAAATCAGAAACTAGGAATTGTAGGAAATTGATAAGGGAAGCAAAGGGACACAGGGAGAATGAGATGGCCAGCAGCATTAAGGACAATAAAAAGGAGTTTTTAAAATATATTAAGAACAAAAAGAATACTGACAATGCTATTGGTCTGTTACAAGATGGAAATGGTAGAATTATCAATAATAATGCAAAAAAGGCAGAAAGTGTTAAACAAATATTTCTGTTCCATATTTGGGGGAAAACAGATGATATGGTCTCATCATATAGTGATGATAACACACTTTCCATTCCACTAGCATTTCTGGAGGATGTTAAACAAAAGCCACTGAAGACAGACATTTTTAAATCAGGAGGTCCAGATAACTTGCATCCAAGAGTTTTAAAAGACCCGGCTGACAAGCTCACCGGAACATTAATGTTGATTTTCTATGTGTCTTGGAGCACTGGGGAAGTTGCAGAAGACTGGAAGAAAGCTAATGTTGTGCTAATTTTTTATAAGGGTAAACAGGATAACTTGGCTAATTATAGGCTTGTCAGCCTGACATCATTCCTGGGCAAGATAAGGAGCGGCTGATGCAGGACTTGATTGATACAGAATTCAAGGAGGGTAATGTAATTAATGGAAATCAACATAGGTTTATGGAAAACAGGTGCTGTCAAACTAGATTTTTTTTATGAGATTACATATTTGGTTGATAAAAGTAAGAGATCTGGTGTAATATACTTAGACTTTTGTAAAACGTTTGAGTTGGTACCATACAACGTTTTGATTAAAAACTAGAATGATATAAAATTAGCATAAAATGGATACACATAAAATGGAAAAAAAACTGGCAGTTAGGACTCAAAATGTAATTGTAAATGGGGACTTGTAAGTGTCTCATGGGGTCCTGCTGGGATTGGTCTTGGCCCTATGCTATTTAACATTTTTATCAATGACCTGGAAGAAAACATGAAATATTCACATGGAAAGTTTGCATATGACACAAAAATTGGGGGAGTAGTATTGTCACTCACTGAGGTGCATCTGGTGCGACCTATTGGTCTGATAAGGAGTCTGGCCTATTGATGGTTGCAGAATCAGAGAGCAGAAATGGAGGTGTGGTCAGGAGGCAAGATGCGGGTTGGAGCCAGGAGTCAGAACAGAACTAAAGGGCAGAGCCAGAATTGTGGTCAGATGACAAGCCAGTGGTCAGAACCAGGCGTTAGGAATCTGGAGTTCAGAGGCATGCAGAGACTAGGACTGGAGTGGACCAGGCAAGGGGAACAGCAAGCACTGGACAGGAAGCAGATCTGGCCCATCTGCGGTCATTGAGCAGCCACTGTTCTGCTGCTGCTAAAGGGCTCAAATGGTGATCTGATGGCTTTTCTAACCAATCAGGGAGCAAAGTCACTTAGTGCCCAGAAAGACAACCAAGCCCAGAGGCAGCTGAGCTCCTGACAGTATCCCATCACCTTGAGGGGTTCTCTTTTTCTAGATGATATATATTATGAATTGACTATGGTGAATGGAAAGCAGCTTGTGACATGAAATAGAAAAAAAATCTCCTAGCGTATCCTCAGCATTATGAGAAATATGAAATATCTTCCTTCAAGGAATGAACTTGACTTTGCAACATTAATAATGTTCTTTCAGTATAGTTTGTGTGTGTGTGTGTGTATATATATATATACTAATTAAGCTTAAGCACTTCCTGTGCAGTGCTTGACTCCATGATGGCTCCCTGTGTGGGGGCATGTTAGGACCACAAGGACTGCTGCAATCACTGAGCTGTGACAGCTGTGAGTTCATGGCTTATAGGAGCAGAATCCTTTCTGCTGGCTCCCAGTGCACAACCCAACACGCAGGGTGTGTGCTGAAAGGGAGGATTTGGGCCTTAGGGCCCTTTTTGAAGCCCTTTGAAGTCAGTGAGAGTCATTCCATTGATTTCAAAGGGTTTGGGATTAGACTCTTAGAGAATAAACTAGTTTTCACTTAAAATGTCTTAAAATGTAAAAAGTGAAAAAAGCAACTAATTCAAACGTAATCTGTGTGCTTTCTGTACTTAGAAATGAAAACCTAAAGCTGAGTAAGAAATGAAAACTCAGCTTCCATTTTTGCATTTTACCATATTTCTATTTGGTATTCAGTCATAGCTTGGCTAAAATAATACAGTGCAGTAATTGCAGTTCATTGTGTAATTAATATGGATGACACCAGTGTTTCAAAGATGCATATCAAAAGACATATTTAACACGGTAAATGTGTTATAATAAAAGCCTAAATGCACAGTTTTATTATATTAAAGATTTACTACTAATACACATCCAACTTTCTATGAGAAATAAAAATGGAATTAACAAAGAAAAAGTGCTGTGTTTAAGTAATATTAAAATTCCTCTCCTATAAGCCAGAATTTTACAAGTCCATAGTTACTCTCCATCCTTAACTGAGAGTTGGTTGCCCTAACGCTGTACATTAATAAATAGGCTGGACTGATCAATTTAACTTTGAGCCTCCTGATTTTTTAGGTTTGGGTCATAATCTTATTTCACTTTTTTATTGGTTTGTATGTCTTTTTATTACTGGATATTTTCTTAGCAGCTTCTCTGTGTAGTTTCTTTGATCTCTGTTTCTTTTGCCTTCTGCATTAATTTATTACAAAAAACCCCCCTACCCTTTACTTCCAAGAGAATGGATACATGTAACAGATTTTCTCCATCTCTGACCACTACAATTCAAGATCTTGCTCTAATCCTGTAATTCTATCTCCTGTTAAGGCTGCTGGGGGTTACATACGTGGATCAGAGAAGAGATCTTTCACCATCAGAAGAAGTAGCTCATTTCTTCTGAGCTTGCTTAGTTAGATCTACCATAACATTCTGTTTCTCCCTCAAATAGTTTCACTTACCCACAAATCCCTGTTAGGTTGCCACCTACACCTCTGGCTTTAGGGACTTGCAGTAACATTGGTTGCAGGATGACCAAGTATCAGGGACTGCAGGTCTTGAATGCTGGTCCATGGCACGCTTAGGAGCTAGAGAATCCCAACCTGCCACCCAGTGACCTGCTAAAAGGTGCTACAATACCAGCTGAACTCTGACAGAAGACTCCAGTCCTGGGATCTGATTGGTGGAACCCTGGGAATCCTGATTGGTCCCCAGCCTTTATTTAACCCAAGCACAGGAAAAGGAAGTTATCTATGCAACTGGGTTCCCCCAGCTCAGGAGTGCTCCCACTGCAATACCTGCTCCTACTGATCTTGTGGTAACCTGACTCTGAGTTTGCCCCATCCCGTGTATTGGACTCTGACCTCCTGGAATGTATCTAGTGGTCTCAGTGTAGTGAGTTAAATGATGCTAAAGTGTGGCCAAAGCTGCAATAAATCTCCCCCTCCCCCTCCCCCCCAGTCTGGATTTGAGGTGACTGGTGGTATATTGATCTCAAGGGCTGAAAGGGTTAGAGGTGTTTATAAACTCTTTCACTGTCCAGCATTAAAACAATGGTACTTAAGTTCAGGATTTTATTCTACAGAGGCATGGTTTACTCAGTTTCTTGGCAAACACCCAAAAGCATTCATTCTAAAGTTGAAAGTTTATTGATCAAACACAAGCGAGAACAAGAAATTAAAACAAGTATTTGTACTGCAACTAGAATTGCAAACTTAATTAGAACTTATTAAAGTCAGGGTTTTTTTGGAGGCAAACCATCAGTCTTTTTTGTTTAAGCAACCTTTTTAGTGAAAAGGAAATGGTTAATTTTACACTGAGTCCTGATGTATGAAGGGTATTTACTTCTGTTTTTAACATGCAGGCAGACAGACACAAGGTGGAGGAGAAACAGGATATAAAAGATGGGGGAAATAAGACTTTTAGGAACACTTTTTGGAATGGCTGGGTCCATTACAAATGGATGCTTTGTCAACCATGACACCTGTTGCTTGGACCCTATTTCACATTCTGGTAAGGGACATCATGTGGTTGGGTCTTTTCTCCTTAGACAGGGCAGGATTGTGGTCATCTCAGCGCTATGCTGATGCAGTGCAATTGATTTCAAGAATTTGATCAAATGCTGAGACAGTGAGAGAGAGGATAGGAGGAAGGCATAGGGGAAGCATAAAAGTAATACAAAAGGAAGGCAGACAGAACAGGATCTTATATGTCTCTGTGGTGCTGGCAATTGGGTATCCCCACTGACTGGCTGAGAAGAGGATGTCATCATGATATGATGATTTTTTAAGAAAAACAAAGTTCCTTAAACAAAAGCAAGGTCTAATGGCTTTCCTCTCAGGAAGAAAGTCTTTCAGTCTGGTCTGCTCCTTCTGTGTTGGCGTAAGGAAAGATGAGCTGTGTCTCTTTTTAAATCTCTTTTTAAGAACCCCAAAAAGGGAAAAAGAGGGCAACACAGTTCATCCCCTCATTATTTTGTCCACCAGTTAGGCCTAATATTGCCACACCAATTTTGGTTCATTAATTTGTGGCTCCACATCTTCTGTTTTTACCAACAATGATTTCAACAGTCATTGAACCATATGAGCAGGCCCTTTTTGTTTGGACTAATTCAGTTTTTGTCTGGTTTTCATGAACAGTATCATTTACTACTGAAAATAACTTGACATATTTTCCATTAACATTTGTTGGTATAGTTTATTGTAACAGCTTATTAATTTTCACATACTTTTTACAATTGGACTTAAGGTAAACTTTTAGGTCCAAAAATCACAACAGTGGTAACCAAACAATGGATCACGTGATGGCAGTTTTGAGGCTGACCAAAAGGGTTACCTGCCAGAGGGGGCTGGAAGTTGTAAAAGGACAAAGTCTGCTCTTAGTGGCTGGATCTCCAGACAGAACAAGGCAAGACTATGTCGGAGGAAGGAAAGAGAAATAGGGTCCTGGGACCCCTGAAAGCACTCACTAAAACCCAAAGGCTACTCAAGAGTGGTGAGGACTCAGAGGGTATGTCTACATTGCAATTGAAAAACCCACTGCATGAAGTCTCGGAGCCCAGGTCAGCTGACTCAGGCTCACAGGGCTCAGGCTGCAGAGCTTAAAATACCAGTGTAGACCTTTGGGCTCTGGCTGGAGCCTAGGCTTGGAGACCCTCACCCTGCATGCGGTTTCAGAGCCCAGGCGGCAGCCTGACCTGAACATTTACAACTTTAATATTATAGCCCAATAGCCCGAGCCCTGCGAACCTAAATCATTTGACCTGGGCCAGCTGTGGCTGTTCCATAGGTCTTTTACTGCAGCGTAGACATAGCCAGAAAAGGGATTGTGTACAGATATTTATTATTTTGCCCAGAGCTGTGTGTCTCTAGTGATTTGTCTACGAGGTAAAGTGTTTGGTTTAGAAATCCCTCTGCAAAGTCTGTGTTACTTGCTTCAACCAGCACTTGTCCTGAAGGGACAAACTGTAAACTGGAGCAGCCATAAGGGTGGAGATCTGGGGAAGGTGGATTTACGCTACTGGGGAGACTTGGGGGCTTTGGTCCTCATGAGCATCCACAAAGGGGAGCTCAGTCAGGACTCTGACACTGAGATCTCCTTGCTACCTAAGCACTTTGAGTACATAAATGGGAACTGGGTGTCCACATTCCTAGGTGGCTCTGAAAATCCAAGCCTAAATCTAATTCTGACTTAATTCATCTTGCTTGACAGCTCCTGTGTCAGTACCAAATATCTGTACAGCAGTACAAGCTGAAAGCCTCTGAATCTTCTCTTGTCCAGGCTCCAGATAAGGTGTGTATTTGATCAGCTGTGTCATAACTGAATCTAATATTCTCTGACTCCGAGTGACTCAGGTTTTATCATTGAACCCACCACTGTCTGTCAGTTGTTCACAGTGGACAAAATGCTGAAGATAGAATGTCAGAGTGGTGCAAGTTTAGACACAGGGCTCAGTCCTCTGATGCACCCAGTCATTGCTGGGTGCAGCACAAGTAGAGGAGCAGTATTTGTTCTCATCCCTCATGACCCCTCTTCTTTCTCAGCATGGTCCCTCACAGTCCCCTCCTCCTCCACAGGTCCCTTGTGGCTTGGCTCACTGTGTAGATTAGAGCAGACTTTAGGCTACTCTGCACTCTGCTCCAGCTGCCCTAGCCCTCACAGGGCCATCCACCAGTGGGGAATTGTTCAGTGCAGTGCACAGCAGTTCTGTCCCTATCAGTGGGATGGCTGCCTCCAGAGCACCTCTCTGTGGCCTGAGGTAGCTCTGCAGGTGTCCTTCCTCTGTTTCCCTACTCTGCTCAGGGCTCCTTAAATCAAACTATCAATCAGCTCTTCTTTGGTTCAACAACACCCCTCCCCCCCTTGGACTGGATTTATTAAAACAACAAAATCAATCCCAAAACAAAGTTCTGAACATCCCCATCAAGTCCATACTCCCAGTCATTCCTGGTGGGGGGATTCTCAGGCCTTCTCTACCTGAGGCTTTTCCCCTGACTGGAGCCTACTTACTCACAGCAGTCAATTCCCATGCAACCCCTTAGGGTCTCCTGCTAGTGCCTACTCACTCCCAGCACCCATTTCCTGTTTGGCAGGCCTCTGCTGAAGTCTCACTCTAGCTCCACTTTCTTTCTCTGAGTACTGCATTCCTTGCCTGCAGCTTCCTGCTGCTTTTATAGGAGAATCAGGTCCTCCATACCCAGCTGGTTCTACTAATTAAACCCTCACATCCCATTCCAGATGTGGCAGGCAGGGTTAATTGTTCAAGTCTGGCCAGCTCCAGGCCTCTGCCCCTTCAAGGGACAGGCCACTCCATTACAGTTCTCCTGGTACATACAGGTTTAGAAGAGGGCTTGCATAGGTTTGGCTATGGCTCCTACACCAGAGAAATCCACGGCTGGCTGTTTAAGCCAACTATTGTCCCCTTTGTACCATAAGAGTGGCCTAAGGCGCTCTATTGAGCCCATAGTGTACACCAGGGGTTCTCAAACTTCATTGCACCACAACCCCCTTCTGACAACAAAAATTACTACATGACCCCAGGAGCGGAGACTGAAGCCTGAGCCTGCCCAAGCCCTGTTGCCCTGGGTAGGGCAAAGCCCAAGCCCCACCACCCTGAGCAGGGGGCCAAAGCCCAAGAGCTTCAGCCCCAGGTGGGGGGCCTGTAACCTAAGCCCCACCACCCGGGGCTGAAGCATTTGGGCTTTGGCTTGGGCCCCAGGTGGTGGGGTTTGGGCTTGGGCTTCAGCCCTGGGCCCCAGCAATTCTAATGACAGCCCCGATGACTCCATTAAAATGGGGTTGTGACTCACTTTGGGATCCCAGCCCACAGTATGAGAACCACTGGTGTATACCATAGGTGCCCTGGAACCTGTAAACTGGAAGTAGGATCCTGCAGTGCAAGTATAAAAAATTGTATCATGTTGAACTGTAGCTCAAACCAAGCATAAATTGCAGATGACCCAATGTAGCAATATATAGTACACTGGGTGGAAAACTTTAATGGGAAACATTTAAAATTTTAATATGCCCCAATATGTTTGCTATTATTTAGGAAAACAATAGATAATAACCTAATGAGGGTGAGATGGCTTATTTTACATGGTACAGGTTAATTCAACCTTGAAATAAGATGCAATTTTCTGCCAGAGGGTAATTAAACATTGAAACAGCTTAGCAGGGGAGGTGGTGGACTTGCTATCACTCGGAGCCTTTAAAACGAGATTAGATCGTTTTCTAAAAGACATGCTTTAATACAGGTTCTGGGAGAAATTCTATCACCTGTGTGAGCAGTGGGTTGCGTTGAATAGTTTGTGGTGGCCTGGCTGTTCTGGCCTTGGAATCTGCTAATCTATCAATCCCCTTGTTCATTCCCTTCCTTGCAGCTGTGTTAAAACCATGTTTGGAATTAATTCTCATGCTTTAGGGCTTTAGCTGGGCAGGTGAAGGGGTCAGGAAGGATTTACCCCTTCCCCCAATATGCAGTTGACCAGATGTATTTGCCGGAGAGGAGTTGCCTTCCCTTAAAGCATTGGGGATTGGCCACAGCTGGAGATGGGACATTGGGCAAGGTGGACCAGTGCTCTGAGGTAGTAGTGAGAATCCTCTTTATTAGGTGCTTGGCTGGTGTGCCTTGCTCACATGTTCAGGGTCAAACAGGTTACCAGATTTGGCGTTGAGAGGAAAGTTCCCCTCAGGTCAGATTGGCCAGGACCTTGGGATTTTTTCACCTTCCTCTGAAGCATGGAGTACAGATTGCCTCCTAAAACCATCGAGGCTTATTTCACCTAATCAATGTCCTGCCATTGCAGGGACCTTAGGCATAGGTCCTGTTCTCTGCATGTGGAATGGAGTTTAGTCTCCTGAGGACTGAAATGTTTTGCCCTAACTAAAGTCATTGAGCTAAATATAGAGGTATATGGGTGAAATTTCATTGCTTGTGACAAGAGGTTAGACTTGAGGATCTAATTAAAAGTCCCATCTGGCCTTAAACTCTATGAAACAATGTTCAGTTAATAATTTATCAATCTGTAGGAGATGAAAACTGAAGAGGAGGAGGGAGCAAAGAGAATAGAAGACAGTGAAACACGGAAAGGAAGTGAGAGGGGGTGGTTATAGCAAGTGAGGAACTTCTAGCCTGGGCAACAAGGATCTACACTACAATATGATCACCTGTGCAAACTCCTAGTGAAAAATAATAGAATTTAGGGCCAGAAGAGACTGTTGTGTTCACTTAGTTGCTTGACACAAGCCATAGAATCTCATCCAGTGATTCCTGCATCAAACCCATACTTCTGGTTGAGCTAAAGCATCTCTTTTGAAAGATGTCCAGACTTCATTTATAGATGTGCTGTGCTGTACTCCTGAAAGACAGGGCCTTCCCTGTGTCTTCCTAGGGGAAGTTACTGGGTAGGTCACGTGCAGTGGCATTTACATAATTGTGAATTCCCTAGTCAAGACAAGGCTCTATAGAAGGTGTTATTTTCATTTGAGGCTAACTCTGACATTGTAATGGAGCAGATACACATCCTTCCCAATAATTTTGGCCTGGATTATCCCTTCCCATGGCAATACCTGTGGGAGGGGTATCAAAGCTGTGAAGTCTGCGTGAGGATCCCCTCTGAGTGACTCTCCAGTCACTACAGTTTCTGCTCACCCTAGAATAAGGTGAGTGTAGGCACACCCAAGCCCTATGGATCTTTAGGGATCAGCATGAATCCTAGGGAATCTGCAAGAGGGCAGACATAGAGGTCCTGGGCCTTTCCACCAGCTCTAGCCCCTGTGCCTCCCCAACTTCTTACCTGTAGCTGCCCCATACCACCCAGATGGGGGACCTCAGGAGAAAAGGTCCAGCCTATCCCATCTTTCCAGGAGTCTCTATGGGGCTAGAGGAGTTCAGTGTTCTCCTTGGCCTGCCTGCTTCCCCTCCTCCAGCTCAAACTCTGTGCCTAAAAAGAGACCTCTGTAGGGCCCAGAGTAGTGGGGATAGGCCAGTACACTGGAGCACTTGACCACTGTCCTCCTTTCACAAGTGTTGAGACATGCAGCTAGCTAGTGGTTTCAGGGACATTTAAATTCACAGATGCAATTGAAAACTTTTTTAAAAACTCTGCTGTCCAACCACTCTGTTTTAACAAAATAAGTTGGTCAGTATCTCTCTAAGCATAGTAGCCATTTACAGACATACGTTACAATAAGTGGGAAAGAAATACCTCCTTTTGTAACAAACATTTAGAGCCAGACTGATGTGACTCTGCTGTAAATCTGGGGATAATTCCATTGATCTCAACAGATTTACACTAGTGACTAGTGTAACTGAGACCAGTTGTCCTCCTAGTCTAGATTCTGCTCCCCTTTACAACTGGGAACTCCAGAGCATCAATGAAAGGCACCTAATAACTGCAAATAACAGCGGACTTATTTTTAACTGTGTGAAAGCCAGAGATTTTTATCTTCGTTCCAGAAGCTTGTCCACTTTTTCTTCCTTCCTTCCATTAATTTGATAAATCTTTGTGAGCCTGAGTTATGCGAAGGATAGTTCTTTTCACAAGCTTTTTCTTCTGCAGTCAGATTTAGTGCCTGCTGAAGTGATTTGTATAGCAAGAGTGAGCCATTTTGCAGCACTAGAATAATTCCATTGTACTGTATTTCTGGAGAGTGGTAAAGCTCATGGATATTTCTGTTAAATAGATTTGAGCAGGAATCCTAGGCTATATAAATAGCTTAGTACATAATTCTAAATGAAAATAACATACTAATGTGCAAGTGATTTACACCAATGTCAGCTGTCTATGAGAGAAGTTAGTGTTTGTTCTCATGCTTTCATTTTCCTAGATGGGAGATTAACTGCACATATATTTGCTGATGTCTGTCTTGAAGTGGTTTCATATTAGAATCAGGATGTCAGATTTCTGTTCCCACATTTTCCCTCTGACAAGGATTAGACGGATGTAACAATGTTTTTGAAACGTATTTCACATTTATTGAATTTGTTATTCAAAACATTGCTAATGTTCACACACTGGTATAATATTTCAGGCATATTTTTCTCTAAGGTATAAGCAACACTCCTTTTAGTTCACTCATATAGCTTTATAATGAATGACACATTTTGAGTAGGCTACCTTTCGGTGCTAAAGACAGCTAAGTTCCATTCTAAGGGCCAAATTTTGCTCTCAGTTATGCCGCTATGAATCCCGAGTGAGTGGATTTACTCTGTATTCAAATAGGCATAACTGAGAACAAAATTTGGCCCTTATAAAGACTGGTTTTGGTGCCATACTTCAAGAGATATAGGGCAATTTATTTTTCAAAAGCCCCAAAGTGATTTAGGAGCCTAAGTCAAAAAGGTGCTTATCAAAATTTTACTCATCTGCAGGCCCCAATCCACGAAAACACTCAGTATGTGCTGAACATTAAGCACTTGCTTAAAGTCTTACTGACTAAGCAATTTTTCGAATAGGGATGCTATCCTCAATGGGGAGGCTTTGATTGAAAGCTCTCCGGGGCAGTGATTGTGTCTTTGTATGTGTTTGTACTGCACCTAGCACAATAGGGTCCTGATCTTGATTAAATCACATAATGAAATATCAAAGTGGTGCTTATTCATTCTTTTTTTCCCCCATGGTATTTGAAGGGACACGGTCAATAAGGTTAGTTGTAAATGTAGGCTTTTGTTTTTAGTGTTTTTTAATCTTCCTTTCATTTCACCAAGTTGGTTCTTTCTTATACTTTCTTTGCCTAAAAATATATCTTCTCTTGTCATTTCCTTGCTGCAGCAGGGGGACACACATTCTCCCTCACATTCTCATACATGTGTGAACCTAGTGACTGCACACAGACTGTCCAGATCAGAAGCACTTCCTGTTCTGCTGCAGTGAAAGTAGAGACATGAATTCTTGAATTACTGGTCGTATAGGTCCCTTGGGGAACCAAAAAAATTGCTGCTGGGACCAAGTGTGCGTCTGAGTTGTCCTACTAACCTTCCAATGCCATTGGGATAGAAGGGAAGAGAAGGCCCTTGACCTGCCCCACAACCCTTATTTCCCCTCAATCCCCACAAAAGAGGGTCTTCTCATGGTGATGGGAAAGTTCCTCAGAAATGAGCTGGAATGGAGGGAGACTGATCAGATTTTTTAGTTTTCTGGGGAGGTGATAAAGGCGACAGATCTGGGTATGGGAGTGATACAGAGGTGAGGTTAGCAAGTGTATGCAGGAGTGCAAGCTTTGGATGTGTATGGGGCATGGGGAAAAACAGAGTGGGATTGGAAGAGGGTCTTTAGCCTAGATATTGGCAGAGGGGTTCTTGTGGGGCTGGTAACTGGACTAGAATTCTGCTGTTTGGTTGCAAAGCATTTTCTGGGCAGTATGGGAGGGGAGAGGTGGTGACTGTCAGTGGAAAGAAGGATACATAAAAACAGTAGGAAATGTCGAGACATTTAATCATCATTTTTGTTAACACTGATATAGATAGTAGTAAATAACACACTTATTTACATTCAGTTCTCTGAGCACACAGATGCTGTTTGAGTCTGTTAAACACTGTTCCTTTAATGAATCGATACAAGAGAGCGCACAGGTGTCCCGAGCATTACAAGAGCATGTTGACATAGCAATTGCTACTGAATATGAACCAGGATGTTAGCAGACTTGCCTCAACTTTCACAAATATTTGATAACCATAATTCCTTCTCGTGTCACCAGAAATAAACAAACTCTTGCCAATGGGGGAGGATGATTGTGGTTGGAAAACAGTTTAGTTTTTTGTATTCTTCACAGAAAGAGTGACAAAGCCATTGAAATAGGAATATAGACAAGCAAAAGGTCTATAGGACTATACTAGCTGTAACCCAGTTTCAAATCAATAATTAGCAAGATTTGTACCATCTGGGAGCTCTTCAGTAGCTCATGGGTGGTCTTAGTCCAGTTCCAAATGGACCATGTATTAACATTGCAAAACTCACCATCAGCGTTAATTGGCGTCCTTGGCCAATGATTGCTATGAAGATTCAGCTACTGCCTCCCTTCCAATCAAGGTTCGGGCACATTGGAAGGGCACTGCTCATGTAGCTGCTGCCAGGCTGTACCTGTTGTAGATAAACAGAGAATTTCAGTCAGGGGCATCTCTATGTATTTTGCCGCCACAAGCACGGCGGCGCGGCAGCCTTCGGTGACGTGCCTGCGGAAGGTCCGCTGGTAACGCGGATTCGGCGGCGTGCCTGCGGGAGGTCCGCCAGTCCCGCGCCTTCAGTGTACCCGCTGTCGAATTGCCGCCGAAGCCGCGGGACCGGCGGACCTCCCGCAGGCACGCCACCGAAGGCAGCCTGACTGCCACCCTCACAGCAACCGACAAGCCGCCCCCCCGTGGCTTGCCACCCCAGGCACGCGCTTGGTGCACTGGTGTATGGAGCCGCCCCTGATTTCAGTCCAGGTCGGTCGATCATGCACATTTCAGGGGTACTGCATCTACACACACACAAACAAACTTGATTTTTTTAAAATAAACTCCTTAAAAGTGTGGCTAGCTTTAAACATCCTTTTACACTTCACTTCTTCTGTACTAGCCAAACTGATAGCAGTGTTCTTATAAAGTGGGAGCAGGTACAGCAAGCACAAAGTGCTGCATCAGAATTTTTCAGTAGAAGTGAATCTGTCACCACTAGTGTTCTAGTGATGACGATACGTCTATTAGTCAAGGAATACATTTTTGTGACATTGAATTTTATTTTCTAAGCGTTTGTCATCTCAATTTTGTAATGTTTGAGCACAGACAGTCTGAGGAGACAGTTAAGCCTTGTCTACACTATGAAAATAACAAAACTTAACACTTTTTTAAACTGGAGTGCAGCTCAACCATGTTAAAGCACTGGTGAACCCAGTCTCTGTGGATGGAGCAAAACAACTTTACAAGAGGGTTATAAAAGAATGACCTAATCTAAAACTCTAAAGCATAGCTGGACCAAAACAAATTATAACACAGGGGAGTTACAAATGAATTTAACTAACAGCCACTGTTAACTTTATGTGTAATTAAAACGTAGATGGACACCACATTCATATAAGGTCAGAACTTCAGAAGGTGTAAGTTTGCTCAGTTCCACTTAAGTTCATGGAGCTACTGTGAATTACACCAACTGAGGATCTGGCCCTTGTCTACTTTTTTCAACAACTTAATGTTTTTGATAGAGCTGCTAATTCAGTTTATGAACTACAGTGGAGCAGTTTTGGGCCAGATTTTCCAAGGCTTTTTGGTGCCTGAAGATGCAGATAAGTGCCTAGTGGGATTTTCAAAAGCACCTAGGTACCTGCTGTTGATTTCAATGGTGATAAAGTA
The DNA here is from genome assembly GCF_002925995.2 of Terrapene triunguis. Lineage (NCBI taxonomy): Eukaryota > Metazoa > Chordata > Testudines > Emydidae > Terrapene > Terrapene triunguis. Next base: position 1,832,256 of record NW_020664393.1, read on the forward strand.
CCTAGGCTCTTTTGGAAATCCCAATAGGTGTTTTTCAGAATCTTTAGGCATCTGAACACCTTTAAAAATCTGACTCTTGCTTGCTGTCTTTTATTTGAGGAGCAGGCTTCCATCTGAGAAGCATTATGTAGTGCTTACTGGAGCAGTATTAGAACAGAAAATTGGACAGTTCTATCAACTTTGTTTGTTTACAGGTTTAAATTTAAATGAAATTGTTGTGTAGAGAAGAAAATAATTTGGCAGTAATGCAGTTTGTAATAGCAAGGAGAGTTGCTACTGAAATAATTAAGTAATAAAAAGGTGCTATAGATAATTTTACTGCTGGAGAAAACTGATTCCTAAGAGTAAAAATATGTTTGCCATTTTGAATATGACATGCTTTACTGCCATTTAACTGTATTACAGTGATCAAAGATGAAAAAAAAACACTTTTGAAAGGCAAATCTCTTGTAGTTCATTTCTTGAAGGAAGATATATTTGATAATACTGAAGAGGATATTTTAAGTTTCTTTCTGGTTCATGGGACAAATTGCTTTCTATTCACAATAGCCAAGTCATTATATATATATAGTCACCAAAGTGACAACTCCAGTTGGTTGCTTCACCTTGTACTGAACCTTTACTCCCTTCCTTGTGGAAGCATATTCTTTGCTGAAGTATAAAAAAGATTTTCTTCTTTAAATAAGGATCTCTGAGAAACTCTTACAGAGGTCTAAGCTGTCATCCTTGGAAAGTTTTCAGAGTCTTCAATACTTCCTCTGGCCATTGTGTATCTTTTTTACCCATCAGCTATCATCTCTGAGTGTAGAGTTAAAAGTGTTGGCTCCTTACATTTTTACAGTATTTTAAATAAGAAAATATTTTAAATGTTTGTCATTATTCCTAAAACTATGCTGTGGGCCATTTTTTTTTTACCACATCATAGTTTTCCTCCTCCTCCTCTTTCTTAAATGCAATTAAAAGCTCCAGATGTTTTTCCTGCAGCATCTGGCTCCTTGGCACACCCCTCAGAAGTAGTGTTTGCAGCCTTCCAGTTAGGTCTTGCACTGTTACATAGTTTGCTGATGAACTGTCAGAATCACTTGGGCTGAGAGACACTAGTTTGCACTGACAACTCTTGGTCTAAAGCATAACATTACTTAGCAGGACCCGCATGGCTCCATACAGCAAATTCAGAGAGAGAAAAAGAGATCAGAAAGTTTGGCAAAGGTGGGTAGAGGAAGAAAAAAGGAAAGATGAGTGAAAAGTAAGTCAATATCGGAAATAGGTGTGGGAGAGACCATGAGCCTGTCTGTGTCCAGTCTATACTAGTCAAAAAGACACTGCAACAAAATGTTGGTTGGTTGGAATCCTGTTAGCTTGCAATACTAGCTGTTTGTCTATACCAGGGGTAGGCAACCTATGGCACGTGTGCCGAAGGCGGCACGCGAGCTGATTTTCAGTGGCACTCACACTGCCCAGGTCCTGGCCACCGGTCCGGGGGGCTCTGCATTTTAATTTAATTTTAAATGAAGCTTCTTAAACATTTTAAAAACCTTATTTACTTTACATACAACAATAGTTTAGTTATATATTATAGACTTATAGAAAGAGAGCGTCTAAAAACATTAAAATGTATTACTGGCATGCGAAACCTTAAATTAGAGTGAATAAATGAAGACTTGGCACACCACTTCTGAAAGGTTTCCGACCCCTGGTCTATACAACAATTACTATACGCACATTAGCCATTTCAGACAGTATTTGTTTAATGTATTTTAATGCCTGAGGCCAGGGGCCTGATTCTCCAGTGCCCTGCCCCTTGTGTAGTCACAGAATGCTAAAATCCATGTAAGTAGAGAATTTTGTTTAACGGTGTTAAACACTCACTTTGCACAGTTGTACATGACCAAACAAGGTGCTGACCAGTGGAGAATAAAGATACAGGCCCAAAGTATTTATTTGAGGTCTGGCTTTGTGTCTTACTATGCTCAGGCCCTTCTATTTCTTCTCTTTCAAGAAATCTATGATGTTGGTGCTGCACAGGGTAGGCCCAATATGATGTTGAGGGGCCCGGGTGCCATTGGCCATGCACGCAGATGGGTCTGGTTGATCTGTATGTTTCACAATAGTGGTGATACCTTTAACTTCAGACTTAAGGCTTATCTACACTTTAAATGCTACAGTGGCACAGAATTCTTCTGTCAACCTAACTCTGTCTACATGGGGACTTAGGTTGGCTTAACTGTGCCGCTTAGGGGTGTTGATTTTTCACACCCCTGACCAACTTAGTTAAACCAACTTAATTTTCCACCTTCTAGCCTGGAGGTGATGGATCTAAATGTGGCTATATACCTGTCTCCTGGATCCTGTGGCCAGCTGGGGCACAATTAAGAGTAGCCAAGTGGCTACTTCGGTAGCTAGGGATTGACAACATCTTTAGCTCAGCCACACCCCATACACACACCTCTGTGCCACCTGGGAATTCCCCTGGCTGAGGGAATACTCTGCTGTTTAAACAGAACAGGACGCCTAGGATTTGGCCCCTGGTTCTATGTCTGATATTGCAGAGCTATGACACTGTATTTGAGCTCATGTGTATCTGTGCAGTTGTGCTACTGTGGAGGTGGCCTGGATGTTTTGAGTGCATGGAGTTAATAGTAAATATGTGTGCATGTTGTAGTGTATACCCTTTGCTACTGTGGATCTGAGAGGCCAATTAACCCCCTTAGCTGCACCTGGAGGGTGCGCCAGGCCTAATTAAAGATGAAAACGAGCTTGCGGAGGAGCTGAGTAGTGACTAAAGAAGGGAATCACAGATTAGAAGGGGGCCGCAGGGAGAGAGGGAAGAATGCTGCAGTCCTTCTCTTGGCACAGAGAATGGAGAGAGTGGGAGGGTTCAGAAGGAAGTCCAGGGAAAAGCTGGCCCTGAGATCCTCTCCTAATTAGAAGAGTCTGGCAGGAGGCCTGGAGAGATGTGGAGCAGGCTCTGGTGATGAGGAACCCTAATAAAAGGGCAGGATCTGGAGTTCCAAGCCCTGGGAGGTATTAAGTGGATGAATGGAGCAAGGGGAACTTGAGAGGCACAAAAGGTCAAGACCAAGAAGAGCAGAAGTTGATTTAAGCTTGTATTTGTAGTTTGAGATGTAGCGGGGGGGATTCCAGGGAAGAGCCGTGTGGGTCCTGGCCCTGAAAGAAGAATTAACTTAGAGAGACTGTGGGAGAGGCCTGCTGGCAGCTTATGGTAAGAAGAAGACCAAAGAGGCAACAGCAAGGAGTCTGAAGGAGCAGACCTTGTCTGCTAGTTATAGGCAGGGCCAGCTCCAGGCACCAGCCCAGCAAGCAGGTGCTTGGGGCGGCCAACGGAGAGGGGGGGCACATCCAGCTCTTCGGCGGCAATTCGGCAGTGGGTCCCTCAGTCCCTCTCGGAGCGAAGGACCTCCTGCCAAATTGCCGCCAAAGACTGAAGCGGCGGCGGTAGAGCTGATCGTGATTGCGCCTTTTTTTTCCTTTTTTTTTTCTTTTTGCGGCTGGGGCAGCAAAATCCCTGGAGCTGGCCCTGGTTATAGGGTTCCTGGACTGGAACCCTGTAGAGTGGGAGGACCTGGGTCTCCCTATCAGCCACTGGGAAGGAGGTGTGAAGATCCATGATAGAAGGGGATAAAGATGACTAAGGGTGAAAGGATCATGGGGGGGAGGCACAGCGAGGGCCAAAGACCTTTTGAAAGGACCCTGGACTGTTGGACCTTCTGTTACCCTGGAAGGAGTAGGGCTGAAGCACAACCTGGCTGGAAGGCTGAGTCATGAGAAGAAGTGGAACAAAGCAAGACCAGTGCAACTGTAAGTAAGGTACACCATGAGGAGATTCTCCTATGCCATGCCCAACCTCAAAGGGGCATGAGTTGACTCTTCTACAGTGTGTTCTACCCAATTTTGATAAGGCCAGTCCCCTTATATTGTGGGCATTGATCATGTGGCAGTATGGGAGAAGGGTGTCCTTGTCACAGTAGCTTTATCTACACTACAGAATATTTCCCCAAAATTCCCACCGACACTAAAACCACTTCAGCTGAACCAGTGTTAGCAACATTGGACCCTAAAGTAGACAGCTCTCGTGCGCCATCAGCCTTTCTCAGAACTGTGTCAATTAGACTCCTCTGTTCTGAGCACATTTCTAACTATGGCTGGAGAGATGTCTGCTGTAGAGCTCCCTATGTTGCTAACAGTGGTGCAGCTGGTCAATAGAAAAGGTAAGTGGGAAAGTCTTGGGACTATTTTTAAAGCTTGAATACCAATTGCCAATATTGGATACTTCACAAATAATCCACAGGTTGCCTATTGTTTTTCTGTGATGTTCACACAATAGTTAAATATCAAGTAAAGTTACAGTTAATGGAACTGGTTTGTGAATGTTTTGTAAAGTTAAAAACATTCAAAATTCACTGAATTTAGTATTTGACAAATACTATTTGACCAGCTCTACTAAAAGGAAAAAAAAATTGACATTTGCATGTACTGCCACGATGCATAGAAAAACCCTGCAGAGCAATCCAGCATATATACTCTGTCAAACCAAGGAGAAATAAAGGTCTGTTGTTAATTCAGACAAATGGTCAGCAGCTGCAAAATAGTTTCCACAAGAAACAGCAAAACCTTCTCAGTTCTGGATAAAATATTTTACTGATTCTAATAGTTTTCTGATGCTTTTGCCAGGACAAAAATAAGTTTCTCCTTCTACATAACATTTATTCATGTTAACTACTAATTCGGCACTGCAAGCTTTAGTTACTGTTAGTAACAAACAAGTCAATTTTTAATAACAAAAATCATTATTTTTATACAGTTCCCCAATATTCCACATGAATTGGCTGGCATAGATCTGTCATTATAGAAGGTTCAATGGCCTCAATAGTGAAACTAACTGTTTTGATTATATAGTCTTTTTAAAGGAATGAAGTTGTATTGATCTACATACACATACTTTTCAGTGTACTGTACTGCCCTAATTGTAGTGTGTAAATGTATTAAGGCAGTTTGGCATTACAGTCAAGTGTACTTGTCATTCCAATTTTAACACAACTACCAATATACCATTCTCCACAGAGTAATTTTTGTGCATGCATTACTATAATATGTTACTTCCGGTAGTACTTTCTTTAAGAATATTAGGGTTTTTAATAGTTCAACTCCAAAATATGCTAGGAAAGCAAAACATAATACAAGCCACAATCTTTATTATTGTAGGGCTAAATTTACACCTGCTAATGCAGGGAATTGTAAATTGCACCCCTCTGCACCAAATCAACCCTTTTATATAATAATATATGGAGATGTACCTATCTCATAGAACTGGAAGGGACCTCAGAAGGTCCTTGAGTCCAGCCCCCTGCCTTCACTAGCAGGACCAAATACTGATTTTTGCCCTAGATCCCTAAGTGGCCCCCTCAAGGATTGAGCTCTCAACCTTGGGTTTAGCAGGCCAATGCTTGAACCACTGAGCTATCCCTCCTCCTGTTGGATAAACTCCTTGTGTTGCCACCAAGAGAGAACAGTTTTAATCTCTGCTGGTGGTTTCACAGACGCTCCCTGGTAGAGGCTGGCAGAGAGGGGACTGAGTTATATGTTCTTTTCCAAACTAGTGTTGTCCACTTTGGGACTGTCCTGACTTTTTTATAGATTCTCTGATGGCGAGGAAGCTCAGGGCACCTTATACCACTGCAAACCCCTCTTCCTGGTCGATTTTCTAGACAAGGGCCCTGCTCCAAGTTCTGTAACAGCTTTCACCAACACAGTACCTCTAGCAAGCTGAAGATTACTTTGCAAGATATACTGAGCCAACTTCATCCCACGTGTAACTTCAATAAATTTAGCCTATTGACCAGGAGAAAGATAAATGTCTGTTGGATTATGACAGGGATCGGCGACTTTTGGCACGCGGCCCGCCAGGGTAAGCACCCTGGTGGGCTGGGCCGGTTTGTTTACCTGCTGCGTCCGCAGGTTCGGCCAATCGCAGCTCCCACTGGCCGCGGTTCGCTGCTCCAGGCCAATGGGGGCAGCGGGAAGTGGCGGCCAGTACATCCTTCTAACCTGGGAGGTTTGCTTTACTATTCTAACTACATTTGGGGCATAGCATAAACATCTGCTATGGTAAGGCTTCCATCATACTGGTTAGGTGAAGTACATTGTGCTCATCTTCATTCCAGTCAGAGCTCATGTCATAAGGTTAAAGCAGTTTCATGGGATTTCCCCATCAAAATCTCGCCACTCTCCCCCACGCCACCCCCAAAGGTGAAGGTAGTGGCAACATCTGACATTACAAGAATGAGAAGACACACATATATACGGGTGAGGGAGATGGACTGACATGTTTGCACCCAAGACCTTCTTCTGTGTCTAATTTGTATGAGAGTTGAATGCTGAAGCCACAAGTTAGGAAAGGCCTTGCATTCTAATATAGGGTAAATCAGCATGGTGTTTTATCCCTACTTGCATTCATTTGGCACAAATGTAAATGACTACACAAGGTGGAAGCAGTGGAGAATCTTTTCTCACAGTAAAAAAGTGACATTAGACTGTGCCTTTCTCAGACTAAAAAAGGGGATTATAGATACAATAATGTCTAATAATCTAACAGACAAAATGGGTAAAGTAATATCTTGTATTGGACCAACTTCTCTTGGTGAAAGAGATAGAAGTCGGTCCAATAAAAAAATATTACCTCACCCATCTTGTGTCTCTAATATTCTGGGACCGACATAACTACAATAACACTGCATATCATAATCCAGGGGTCGGCAACCTTTGGCCCGCAGCCCGCCAGGTTAAGCACCCTGGCGGGCCGGGCCGGTTTGTTTACCTGCCGCGTCTGCAGGTTCGGCCGATTGCGGCTACCACTGTGTCTTAAAGAGAAGTCTTCTTAAAAGTATACGTCTCCAAGATAGATGCTACTTAGGTGACAGGCACCTTATCGAGATGGCAACTGCTAAGGTAGGGTCAGAGGTACCTTTATGATCACCATTTTCCAAGGATTTATATAACTCAGGCATGACAAATGATTGTGGCCTTGTTTCAATTTTATCCATGCCAAATCAAATATGAGTTTATATATAATGTATGTCTAGGGAGAGAACAAAAATTCATGATTAAAGTACAGATTTCCTACATTTCAGACTGTGACAGGATGTCAGGTACTGGGACCCTGCTCAGAGATATATAACTATACTGGTCACTCACCCTGGCAGCCAGATCAGGTTGGTCCTATTAGTGACAACCTAGGAGTATAAAAGTATTTGAGGTCCTTTCTGAGGCAGAGGGGAAAATCAGGCAGGCAGAAATCCTAGGGACAGTCAAATTCAGGAGGAAAAGAAAACGGGGGATTGTTTATCATTTAAGTTAATAATAGAGGCAAACAGCATGGAAGGGGTATGTTTGGGTACTTCGTTAATAAAAAAGATTGGAATGCCATCTGTTTATAGAGCCTAGAGTGCTATCAGTAGACCACCTTCCTGGCATTATTGAGTACTTTTAATATGCATAATATATGTATTACAGATATATTAATTGAAGGACTTTTTGCAGCTATGTGTGTATGTGTGTTAATATGTATACATATATATGGATTATTGCATGTTTACAGAAAAAGACTATTTTAAAAAAGACCTAAATATGTATTTACCCATTAGACCAGAACAGCTCTGAAACAGCTGACTGCATCTATATACAACTTGCGGTATTTAGCCACCAGGAGCTTGAACGGCACAGTGCGATCCTGTGCCACACGACTTACACATGGGTTTGTCCAATTTGACCTAGCACTTTTGAATGAGAATCAGCTGTGAAAGGCTATGGACTTACCTGGGGGCAGAATGGTTTCATGGAGTGTTTTGAGATTTCAAAATTTGATTTTGTTTTGATTTGGGAAATTTTAAAATTCTCCACAAAACAAAAATCTGGAAAAATATCATTTTGGAAACATTAAAATAGTTCATGTTGATAATTTTGACCTGTTTTGTGTTGAAAGGTCAAAATGCAATTTTTTAACCATTTCGACCTGGAACAGAACATACATTAGTGGCCATTTTGATTAGAATTTTCATGGTGTCATTTACTCAGGGGCCAGGCAGGGAAGGGTGAGAGGAGGATGTGAGTAGGCATGATTAGTAGTGACTGGCTGTCATATATATACTAATACATATACTGTCCTGCATGCCCCTGCCCCAAACTCTGTGGGGCAATGAAAAGCAGATAACTCCCCCTCTTTGTTGTACTGCTACCTCTTCTAGTAAGAGTAAATTAGTGAGAAGTCAATAGCTGTGTCTTGCTAAGTTGGGGGTGCCATCCGTACATCACTATAATGGGAAATACTTACCCAAGGTTCCTTCTGCTGCATCAGGCTCACCTGTGCTCAACTGATGGGACTGTGGTGGAGTCTCAAACAGGTGCTGGCTCGTGTCTTAGCTTGACCCTCCCCCACCCCCAGTCACATGTCCCCTGTCTTCCTCCTCATTCTCACTGCTCATAAAAGGGTCCGTGCTCCTCGGAGGTATCCACGGTGGTGTGCGGGTAGCGGTGGGGTCCCAGCCAAGCATGGCATACAGCTCTTTATAAAAATGGCAGGGCTGCAGCTCAGTACTGGATTGACTGTTTGGCCTCCCTGGCCTTCTGGCATGCCTGCCGCAGGTCCTTTGCTTTCATGTGGCATTGCTGCTTGTCCCTGTCATAACCCTTCTCTTGCATCCCCTGTGCAATCTGTTTGATGATGTCCACATTTCTGTGGCTGATCTGTAGCTGTGCTTGCACAGCCTCTTCTCCTCACAGGCCCAGGTGATCCAATATTTACTGTCTAATCCTGGCTGGAGCACATCTGGAGTGTGTAACCAGCATGGTCAACTGGGCACGTGCGCACAACAGTGGAGAGCTGCTAGGTGTTCTCGCCAAACTGGGCAATCAGGAAAAGGCATTTCAACAAATTGTGGGATTTTAATGGAAGGAGTGGGAAGGGGCTTCCAGCCTCTGTGACCTGAAGGTAGTGGAGTTCAAAATTGTGACCGAAGCAGTCAGTGTCAGTCATTGTGGGACAGGTGCTGGAGGACTGTTAGGATGACATAGGTAATGTAGTATCTATACTCTCATTGCGTCACCCTCAGTACATCAACCATGGCTCAACACCACTCAGAGAGGTAGTGTTATTGCATTGACGTAATGTGGTGCTTACATCGGTGGGAGACAAATTGAAGTGTCGACACATGCAAAACAAGTTTGATGCAAGGTGTCTTAGGTTGACCTATTTTTGTAGTGTAGACCAGGTCTATGTCTACACTGAAAACACCTCAGCAGCACGGCTGTAGCACTTCAGTGTAGACGCTACTTATGCAGATGGGAGGGGTTCTCCCATCGGTGTAGGTAATCCACCTTCCTGAGAGGCAGTAGATAGGTTGATGGAAATATTCTTCAGTCAACCTAGCACTGGCTACACTAGGATTTAGGCTGGCGGTAGCTATGCTACTGTAACTTGTGAGTGTAGATCAACCCTTAAGGTATATCTACTCTACAACAGCACAACTGTACCACTGTAGGTACACCGCAGTAGTGCTGTAGTATAAAAACTTGCTACAGTGATGGAAGGTGTTTTTTTTTTTTTTCCGCTGTAGTCCATCTCTCCCCTTGAGAAGCCAATATGTAGGTTGATGGAAGAATTCTTCTGTTGACCTAGCTGTGTCTACAACAGGGCTTAGGTTGTTTTAACTACATCTATTAGGGGTGTAACAGGTTGACCTAAGTTTTAGGTGTAAACCAGGCATTTGGTATTCATCTTTCATTACTTTCAGAGATATAACAGGATTATCATTATAAACACACCAATAGAAGTCTCCCATATATTTTACTTTCCTATCTGATACTAAATACTTTCCTTGACGTCATCATAAGATGGTACAATATCAATGAATATCCCATAGCCCTGTGAAGAAGTTGAAAAGTCCCATTTGCTTGTCATTGCATGGTACTTAGTCTGTAATGTCTCAGAAAAACAAAAGGCTCTTCTGAAGTCAGTGGAAACGCTGAAGGAGTGGAAGCAATCTGGTTTTGTAAAAAGCTTTGCGAATAAAAGGAAATTATACTGCCCTTATTTTTAAAAAAATACAAAATATGCTCTGTTCTAGGAATTATTTTGAGGAAGTCCTATAGCCTGTGTTATAGATGATCACAGTGGTTCCTTCTGGCCTTGGAATCATGAAAATGAGTGTCATATAACTGTTGAAACATGCCTGCATTAATTAAGGAGTTTTGCATGTGACTGAGGGCATCTGGCCCTAACTATGTTAAATAGCATGAAGCGTGTGACTTAAACCTACAAAATTCAAGAAATTCAGCTAAGGATGCTGCCCACTCATACACGATTCAGATTCATTAGGAGGCAGGATGCTCTTTACTCTTCAGCAACCAGTCTGGAGAACAGAGAAGGAAGACAGCAGCAGTATATGAAGTAAGTAGGGAAATCTGCAGCATATCTCTGTTGGATGAGAAACTGAAATCTCCTGTCAAAACTAGTGGATTTGGTCAATATAATATATTTTGCATTTCCAGTATTGTACATACCTGCATTATATCTGTGGTTTGTTTTGTAATGTGACTGATTTCTTGTGCAGTTTAAGTACATTCGTGTGCTAGCACCATGTATTGCAATGCTACAAATGCACTTGATGTGATAGCATTTCTTTACAGTCAGAATATAAATGAAGGCCATTCCTGAAACTGTGCATGTTTGTGGAATTATATTTTAGAGCTAAGATGGAATATTGAGTAACAAATGTAAAAAGAAGTGGTTTAAATTCACATTTAAGAACAATGAGACCATACAGTACATTGTACATCCAAATTGGTTAACATTGGACTGGATGGACAAAATAGCGAAGCATTAATGTTGTTGGTGTGTGTGTGTTTTAAGTAAACTGTAGCTGGAGGAGATAATCTTGAACCAAGAGTTGTTGTCTCTTGTCTTATACTCTACTTAGATTGTACACTCTCTGACAGAGACTGTCTCTTTGTTCTGTGTTAGTACAGCACCTAGCACGATGGGGTCCTAATCCATGACTAGGGCTCCTAAATGCTACAGTAGTACTACTACTAATCACTAAATATTATAGTTCAAGCAATTAAAAATGTCGTATGTAGATGTGGGACAAGTATGAACTAGTTATACAGCTTTAAGGTAAAGAGAGTATACAAGAGTTTGGAAGCAGGAATCTTATCTGTGTACCACTGGTTTTAGCAGTTTGGAACTTACCAGTTGCAGACATGTTGTGGGGACTTGATCCTACAAGGTGTGGAGTGCTCTGGCCCTGTTCCAGCAAAACATTTAAGCACATGCTTAATTGTAAAGACATGAGTAGTTCCAAGATAAGCGTGTACTAAGGGCTAGAGTGGATCAGGATCAGAGTGCCCAGCACCTTGCAGGATCAAACCTAGGATGACAACACTGAACAAATGAGGGCCCTTCACAGAAGCTGTGCATGACAATCTAACAAATGCTTAATTCACTGCAGAACAACTTAAACAAAAACTTATTGAGCCATAGGACATATCTCTTGTTTGCTGTTTTTTTGTTCCATATGAAATGATCTATATGCTTTTGAGTCAAAGAGATGGTTCTAAGCTGATCAATTTCTTCTGTGGTATTTCAGTTTTTCACACTTCATGCTGTTAATCTTTCCAGTACCAGTGCTTTGCTTCGAAGTGTGACGTGTACAACTATAAAACTTAGGCATAAATACATCTCGCAAAAGACATTTTCTATAGCGTATATCATTTTATAGAATATACAGGTCTAGACTGTGACTTTACCATTGATTCTTTATTTATTTTAAGAGTGCAGGGTGACAGAGCTCAAAATCACACTGTATTGATGAGGTAAGCAGATTAAAAAGACATTCTGTGCTGAGTGTTTAAAACACACAATTAGTTGCAAAAGCAAATGAAAAAAATCATGACCCTGTGTTTTATTGACTTAATTTAGCTGATAGCTTTCTCCTCTATTTTAACAAAGGGTGAATTGCTATAGGAAACAGGCTAAAAAATGTGAAGAGAACACATGGTCATGATGACTTACACAATTAATTAATTAAATGCAAGATAACACTTGCCAGTTTGTATAAAGACAAATTTTTCTTACTAAGGGCTTGTCTTTATTAAGAAAACATGTTGTGCCAATGCAAACACCTAATGCAGATATGGGGCACTGAATCAAGCTATGTTGAGGTAAGCCCCACTGTGCACACTGGACATTTGCATTGGCATAATTACATATATGTACTTAAACTGATATGTTTTCTTAGGCCATGTGTATATTAGAAAACTTGCACTGGTATAACTCAACTTGATCTAGTGCAAACTCCTAATACAGACACTAACTGATTTAAGTGCAGCTATATTAGGGTTTTACTCCACTGTAACTAGACTGATTTTAATTATACTGGTGCACATTTTCTAATATAGACAAGGCCTCTGTGTAGACAAGCCTTTAAAAAGCTCAGAACAAAAGTGTCATAAATAGTTTCATGCCTATTTGCTGGTTGACATAAATTTAGTCTAGCATGGAGACTATGTGTTTGATTCCTTATGCTCCTTCATAGACTGTATGGTGACATTTTTCATATAGTGCATTCCACCACTATTTTTCCATCCATCAATTTTCTTTTTATTGGGATCTCTTTGCCATCCCACATTTGCACCTGAACCATTGATCCATTATCTAATGTTACCACACTTCTTGTTTTTTCCTGCTATCTGGTGTGGTTCTCTCAAAATTCCTTAAGATCCCAGTCCTGAAATTAAATCTGTGCAGGGGGGAGTCACACAGACTTTGGTGGGACATAGCATGGGTGTATGGGTTCTCTTGTGCAGTTCCTGCAGGACTGGGGCCTTAAACAATATTTGCGTGTGTTAGATGCATAGTATTAATAGAATAAAATTGAGAGTGTATGTTGCTGAGGACTGGAAAGCACACACACTCTTTATTTGATACACAAGGAGCAATTGCTCTACACATATGCTCCACAAAATACCAAGCATAAAGAATTTCATTTTTAATTACAAAGTAAAATATCACTCCAAAATTGTGTAATTGATGGGTGGGTCACTTTAGCAAAGCAGAGAACATAAGGGAACCTGGCATTAAATGTTTGATATGCTGCCATGACATTTGCTGAATTTTATTTTTATGCTGTAGTTAAACCATAAACTCTGCTAAATTTGATTCTTTGCAGAATAAGGCAAAATAATGCAATTCTATTACTCTATTTTATAAAATAGAAAAATAGAATAAAATAGAATAGAGAAGAATGTGGCTCTGTGCATGTGGCTACATATTAAATTATATAATTCTGATTCTGGAAAACGATCAAATAAGCCTTAAGCTCTAGCTGTTTCGCTTTGCTTTGATGTTCTTCTGCATGTGGAAATTTAAATGTCTTTCTTTAAGAATAACAGGATTATTTGAAAGTGAAATCCTTTAAGTCTCCTTAATATTCTACATTTTAATTCTTGACTCATCGATGTATTCATTGTTTCTATTTACGAAGGCCATGTCTACACTATAAAGGTAGGTTGATGCAAGTTATATTGGCATAAAGCTGCTGCAGTTAGTTTATTGCTTGTGCATGTGCATTCTTGGATCCTTGCATTGGTGCTGCGGGTACTCACCTGGAGCGCTCATGTCGATGCATAGTGCAGTGCGCTGTCGGTTGAAATCCCAGTGAGCAACCCACCACTGTCCTGCATACAGTCTTTTGGGCAGTTTAGGCAATGCATGGTGGAGCAGAAACAAGCAGGGGTGACTGGAAGGAAGGGGTGTCAACTTACCACTGTGTAGCTGTCCCTGATCCATAATGTCATCTATATCTCATAATTTTCAGGCCTTTTTAAAAAAAAATCTCATCTCTGACGGAAGCATGGGGCCTGTACAGCTCTGCACTATTGTTGTAAGTGTTGCAAGCACATGGCGCACGATCCTCCAGTATATGCAGAGTTGTAAGAAGAACCAAATCAGTGGGGACCATGAGGATTTCTTGGAGGACAGATTGCTGTGTTGGTAGTGTTCACAGAGCAGCTGCAGATGGTGGAGTGTCACTTCTGGGCCTGAGAAATAAGCACTTATTGGTGGGATTGCAGCATAATGCAGGCTTGGGATGACAAACAGTGGCTGCAGAATGTACTTTACCTGGCCCTGCTGTTTTGGGGCCTGTTCAGAATTCTGTGGTGTTTGATGTACATTTCTGATTATTACACTTTGTCACTGATCCTAAATTGTGTCACACTGCACAGTAACAAGTGGGTGCTTTCAGAACTGCTAGGCACTCTGCAGCATATGTTGTGGAACTAATAAAGATGAATTGTTTTCCAAATAATATAATTTTATTTGTTAACAAAATGAACGTAAAGAAAAATCTGCACAATTTAAAAGCAACTACATTTAAAAACTTAATAAATTAATGAAGCAGAACTTTACAAGGGGAAAGAACATTCATGTTCATTTTGGCTACACATTCAGCAACTGTGGCTTTTACAGGTCTGTGTATGGGAAGCTGTTGTTGTCCTTAATGTTCCCCCAGGGTGGAGTGGTCAAGGTAGGGATATAGCCCCTGATGCCATGTGGAATGTTGGATGGGGGTGGGGGTGGGGGTAGGTAGGTGCAGTAATGGAGTTCTCCGTGTACTGCAAAGGGAGGTGACCCGGGATTGTTGAACCTGAAGGTTCACAGAAGTCTGCAGCATCTGTGTTTGCTGCTGGAGAGGCCCTATTGTGTCCTGGGTGCATCTCCCTCTCCTTTTCCTCATGGGCCTTTCTCCTCTCCGCTCTTTCCTTTTCCAGGCTGTCTGCAGTGTTCACCCTCCATGCCCTCCGCTCACAGTCTGATTCAGGATCTCATTGAACATGTCATATTGAGTCCTCTTCTATCCCCTCCTTATCTAGCTCAGGCATTCCATGGGTATGGACGGGGTACCCCTGAAGGCCACAAGGGCAGCAGCTTCAGATAAAACACACATTGTCAGTGTAGTCACAACGAAAAGTTAAAATTCAGAACCCCGTTCCCTGCTCCCCTAAAGTTTTAAATAAGATATGCTTCTTGACACTTCCATTTTGGAGTACTTGTGCACAGCACCACTCACAGCACTACCCAGGGGTGAGAGAAATGAGGAAGGAATTGCTCGGTTGCATGAACCTATGAGTCTAGGGCAATGGCACTGAATAGTGGCACCACTTTCTACAGACGGTGGTGATTTTAGCTGATATCTCACTCCTGCAGGTAACAAAGGCAGAGAAAGCACAGCTGCTGCTGGCGTCCCGCAGCTGCCCAAGTCCATATGCTGCTAGTCTGTGTGAGGCAATGGTGCCTGCTGAAGTTATCATGGACTGGCACAGGAAAGTGACCTACCTCAGAGGCAGGGGCAGCTCCAGGCACCAGCGCACCAAGCATGTGCCTGGGGCAGGAAGCCGTGGGGGACGGCCTGCTGGTCACCGTGAGGGCGGCAGTCAGGCTGTCTTTGGCGGCATGCCTGTGGGAGGTCCGCCAGTCCCGCGGTTTCAGCAGCCAGGGCCGGCTTTAAGCCGATTCAGGCGATACCCCTGAATCGGGCCCAGCGCCTAAGAGGGCCCCGCGCCCTTGCCGCCACCGGTACGCCATACCGGGGCGGCCGGCTTCCCCAGGGGACAATTTAAAGAGACTGGGGCTCCCAGCAGGGGCTGGAGCCCCAGGCCCTTTAAATTGCCACCAGAGCCCCACTTCTGGAGCCCTGGGGTAGGGCTGCGGGGCTCTGGGGGCTATTTAAAAAGTCCGGGGCTCCCCTTGCTTCTACCGCCCCAGCCCTTTAAATAGCCGCTGGAGCACCGCCGCTTCCCCAGGGCTCCCTCGGCTATTTAAAGGGCCGGGGCGGTAGAAGCAGGGGAGCCCTGGGCCCTTTAAATAGCCCCCAGAGCCCTGGGGTAGCGGGGGGCTCCGGCGGCTATTTAAAGGGCCGGAGCTCCAGCTGCCTCTGCCACCCTGGTGCTTTAAATAGCCGCGGGAGCCCCGCTGCTTCCCCAGGGCTCCGGCAGCTATTTAAAGGGCCGGGGCGGTAGAAGCAGGGGAGCCCCTGCCCTGCCCGCAGCCAGCCCCTTCTGCACCCCCTGCCCGCAGCAGCCCCGCACCCCCTGCCCTGCCCGCAGCCAGCCCCGTCCCCAGCCCGCCCCCCCCCCCCTGCCCGCAGCCAGCCCCTTCTGCACCCCCTGCCCGCACCAGTCCCGCTCCCCCTGCCCTGCCTGTACCAGCCCCTGTCTCCAGCCAGCCCCACACCGCCTGCCCTGCCTGAGGCCAGCCCCTGTCTACAGCCAGCCCCGCACCCCCTGCCTGGAGCCAGCCCGTCTCCAGCCAGCCCCGCACCCCCTGCCCTGCCTCCAGCCAGACCCTACCTCCAGTCAGCCCCTGCCCTGCCCCTGCCCTGCCTCCAGCCAGCAATGTACGTAATATATAATTTTGTTATTATTTATATAGTTATGGAAAGTAAATAATACATGGAAGAAATTAAAGGGGTTTTTGTTTTTTTTTTAGTCATCCCGGCCGGGGCCCCGCCGAAAATGTTTAAATTGGGCCCCGCACTGCCTAAAGCCGGCCCTGTCAGCGGCAATTCGACAGCAGGTAAGCTGAAGGTGCGGGACCGGCGGACCTCCCGCAGGCATGCCACCGAATCCGCGTTACCAGCGGACTTCCCGCAGGCACGCCGCGGAAGGATGCCTCACTGCCGTGATTGGGGTGGCAAAATACATAGAGCCGCCCCTGCTCGGAGGAAGTAATAAGGCTGCTATCTCTAGAAAACTTAAGGAGAGGATTACAGAGTAGCAGTGTGTACTGTGCCACTGGTAAATTACACATCCTGGTTTTGTCAGTATAGATGTATATATGTGAACTGCATATATTTCTAACAACTGCTGTGAACAATGCCCCCCCCCCCCCCCGATCCTTCTGAACCATGGTGGTTGAAATTTTTTGGCCACTGGTGTGCACAGTCATAGTGTTCATACCCCCATTACAGAAAGGATGCTAGACCCCACAAAGGACCCCACTACTCACGGGAAAAGACCTTACAAGGAGGAACATCAAACAAATATAACAGAAATTCTGAATGAACTGATTGATAGCCTTGATTGGTTGGTCTATCCTAGCACCAAGTGCCTTCCATTCAGGGTTGTCTTTACCTTTGCTTTTTGGGGCACTTCAGAGTGGATGGTTTGACCATTTGACCATGCCTGTTGAGTCCAGGGAAACTACTGAGCCTAGCTCAGTTTAATGCATATATTTCCTAGGACTTCCATTAGCATGGTCATAACTCCTTGGTTGTGGAGTGTTGCTAACAATCCTATTGCTGTTCTTATGGCTAGGAAATACATTCCCTGGCCAGATAAGAATTTTGCATGAGATCATAATAGGGTGGCTCTAGATCTAGGTCCCATTGTTATAATGGGCTTTTCTATGCTGAGGGGGTGCATATCCCTATGATCTCTTGGTTATACTATTGTGATTTCAAGGTTTAGTGTTAATGTGGGGAGCTGAGGTTGAAGAATTCATTGGTTTATTTATTATTATTATTAGCAGTATTCCTTTTTGGAGGGAGGTTTAGGTGAGGTGTCCCTTAAAGCAGGGGTTCTCAAACTGGGGGTCGGGACCCCTCAGGGGGTCGCGAGGTTATTACATGGGGGGTTGCGAGCTGTCAGCCTCCACCCCAAATTCCGCTTTGCCTCCAGCATTTATAATGGTGTTAAATATATAAAAAAGTGTTTTTAATCTATAAGGCGGGGGTCGCACTCAGAGGCTTGCTATGTGAAAGGGGTCACCAGTCAAAAAGTTTGAGAGCCACTGCCTTAAAGGATGCAAGCAAATCACGTAGTGACCCTACCTGATCCCAATTTCAGGAACTCTGTTAGCATTTAAGGAGGAAATAGTAACCATTGTATTGAGGTTAGGATCATATTCCACCCACCAAATAGCTCACCTAGGAGACATGCTAGGCATAAGCATGGGCGGGCATTTCTTGCTTGCGCTACTTTTATACTAGAAGAAGGTGTAAAGTGTGTTAGCTAATATAAATCCTAGTGTAGACAAGGCAGTTTAGTGTTAATACAGTGAGTTGGCTGAGGTAAACTCTAGGGGAAAACCTAGGGTTTTACTTTGACTTACTAACTTGTTGAAACTACAACTTGTCTTGTCCATGCTAGTTAAAATACACCTTTTTTTCCCTAGTGAATTCAAGGCCTTGATGTCAGTCAGGTAAGAAGCCTGTGGCTTGAGACATAGTAAATTTAAGATGGGTTTAGAAGGCAGTCAGGACTTTCATCTACTTGGGCTTCTTGCCAGGGGACTTGGAGGGTTAGGCAAGGGCTTTATGTTTAACTGCAATAAAGTTGCAGCCTCTGAGCAAAAATGCCTTTACAATGTCTGTGTGCTCACTCAGGCAGGCCCTCTGCAAATAAGATTCCACCCTTTTTCTACTGTGCACCTCACCTCCCCAGATAACCAACATACACTGATGTCTTGTTTATCTTTGCAGAAGATCTCCAGACAAAGGTTAGTTAGACAGTAATTATGTCAACCCTAACACCAGCACCCCATTCATTTCAATGAAGCATTAATTTCAAAGACTAATTGGGACCCATTTAAATACAAATAATCAAGAAACATTCAGCTGACATCAGGGCACCTCTTAAAAGCTAAATGGGTCCCTGATGTAACTGGATTTAAAAATATAGATTACACCAGGGATCAATTTGGCCCATTGCCTTTATTCTCCCCATGCCTCCTTCCCCGCCCCTCCCCCCAAGGAATCTGGGTAGGCTGTTTGTTCACTCATCATTCAAAGAAGGACTTTACTATCACGCTGCCTAAACTGGACGGAGATTGGGTTTTACTCTGCCCTTACATTCTTGGGATTTTTCCTTCTTCTATTTTTCTCTTTCTTCTTTTATGTAGCAATTGCGAAGCTGCTGGCTTCACTGGGGGCAGGATTTCTGTGTTTGTACAGCATCTGATGCCTAGCACAATGGGGTCCTGCTCCATGACTGGGACTCCGAGACATTACTGCAGTACAAACAATAAATAATAATTAATAGTGGCTGCAACTTCAAGCTGCAACATGGATCACCTAGGGTTGCTATTGAATCACAAAACACTCATTCTGGAGACTCAGCGATATATATGCTCTGTCCTGGGAGTAGATGTCTAAATAATAACCATCTGGCTCCAAGTGTGAATCTTCTCCTACTTCTTATACACAGCCATTGGCGCTCCTGGCATTTCACAGAGCGAATACAGATACATGACCTTATTCTCACTTACACTAATATGTGAGTGTAAGAGTTTGTCTGTGCTTACAGCACTGCCGCTTGTTGGGGGTGGTTTAATTATGTCAACAGGAGAGCTCTCTCCCGTCAGCATAGAGCCACTATACGAGAGACCTTACAGCGGTGCAGCTGCAGCGGTACAGCTGTGCTGCTGTAAGGTCTCTAGTGTAGACGTGGCCTTAGTTTAAATAAGATTAAGGCCTATGGTATTTGCCCCTAGGACCTTATAATATAACAATACCAAGCTCTTATATTGCACTTTTCAACCATAGAGCTCAAAGCATTTTACAAAAGGAGGACAGTATCATTATCCCCATTTTATAGATGGAGAAACTGAGGCACAGAGCTATGAAGTTGCTAGCCCAAGGACCCCCAGCAGGCCAGTGGCTGAGCCAGGAATAGAACGCAGGTCTCCTGAGTCTCAGGCCAGTGGTCTAGCCTAATATAGTTTAGATATAAAATAAAGGTGGGAATCTGGCAAAGGGAAAGGAGGGAATGTTAGACAGAATAAGTTTAAAAAGCAGAGCTGGGTAAATAATGAAAACAATTATTTGTAAATATTGTATTAAAAATCATGACATTTGTGTATGTTGAGGAAAATCCACTTACAGTTTTCAAAAGTTGTCAAATGTATTTAATGGGACTGATTCGGTGACATGCTTTGTGTCACTCCTGCAACAGAAAGTGGTTGGTGAATTTGCCCCAATATTGTGAACTTTTGGAATAGTTTATATGTTTAGTGTTATTCAACCAGCTGTGGTTAGGAAGCTGTTGCTTTTTACAATGTTGAATGTTTACAGCATGTTTTTCTTTCTCTTAAAAATCAGCTTGATTAAATTGTCTTAGGCTGGCCATAGGGATGTGTGAGAGAGAACTGCATTGTTGAGAAGACTTTTACCTGAGTGAGCATCACATGTTGCAGACGTGTTTGTTTTTTTTAATGGAATCTTTGCAAAAATTGAGAATGTTCTTTTCAATTTACCAACAATTTCACTAGTATAGATTATAAATTTTGAAATCCCATATTTCCCCAATTTTCCATTTGGTTTGGACATCTCACTGTTTTCAAATCAAATTGTTTTGAATTTTTGAAAATGTTTCATTTATTTTTTCAGGATGTGCTCTCACAGTGAGTGTTAATCTCCACAGAATAAGCATCCTATAGTTCTGAGTGAACTACTTGCAGTGAAAAAAAGAATTTGAATGTAGCCCTCCTCTTTTGTCCTGTAACAGATCAGTTTCTGTAAGTGAGCGTGGGTGTTCAAAATTGTCTGACAACTTAAGCAAAAACATTGGTAGTAGACCCCCTCTGGGAAGGCATTTCTGGAACACCAGACCTTGGGATGTTCAGGTAACATGCTATATGTACCATGAATATGGAGGTGAACACTGCAGGTGTTTCAAGTAATAACCTCTGAGGTCTCTAGCATTTCCTGGGTTTCCAGTAAATACTCACATATCAAAATGTTTGGTATGGTGTTGGAAACAATTTCATGCTGAAAGCCATGAGAAAAATGATAATCATAGAATCTAGAACTGGAAGGGACCTTAAAAGCTCATTGAGTCCAGTCCTTTGCCTTCACAGCAGGACCAAGTACCATCCCTGACAGATTTTGCCTGAGATCCCTAAATGGCCCCCTCAAGGATTAAACTCACAATCCTGGGTTTAAGCAGGCCAATGATCAAACCACTGAGCCATCCCTCCCCCCACTGTAGATGCAGATGCAGAATGGCAACTTAAAATAGTATGGAATCAGTTTCTTTACTATAAATAGCATTTTCGGTAACCTACATTATGATTCAGCATTTCTTTTATGAGCAGCATATATATCAATAAAAATAAGAACCCAAGGGGCTCCCCACTTAACTCAGGGAGAATTTTGTCAACTTTGTGTGAGATATAGATAACCAGAAGGGTACATTCTTCAGAGCATAGTGAGTGCAAATACTGGGATGACTAGCTACATGAATTGTATGTGGAAAACTGTGAGTGCAATTTTGCAAGCACAATTTGTGTCCACAAAAAAGCCCAGCTAAAAACTGATGTGGTTAGGTGGGCTGGGTTACCGTTTAAGACATCTTCTTTCCCCCATTATAGCTCATTGACATAAAACTTTTGCACTGATTTAACTAAATTTACCAACACAAGCTAACCTGCTCGAAACACTTTTAAATTGGTATAGGTGTGTCCACTTTAGGAGGTTGCAATGATTTAACTGAATTGTTATTTAAAGTGATTTAGTGAAATAAGTACAAAAACTATGTGGACAAGCCCTAACCCATTGTTTGATCCATTGTCAATACAGGACAGGCTTCTCCTTTATTGCTGGAAAAATACTGATTGAGTAATGTAATCCCCTGTGATAAAGTAAATACATTCCTTTGCAATTAGGATTAAAAAGAAATTCTAACTATAAAGGATTTGTTGTTTTAATTTGTAACAGAATGCTAAATGCAGCAAGTAGATTTTATTTTAGGAACACCAACATTGAATGAAGGCTTATGTATCCTATGTAGGGCTAGATATTTTTAGTTTGTTTTAAACAAGAAATTGTAATATGTTAGCGGAGGATGGGGTATTTGGCTGTTGTTGGTTTTTTTATTGCATTTTTAAAACACAGATGTTAGAAGAATGGGTTAGGTCTCAATCAGAAGAACTATCCCTATTGGCTTTAAAAAAACCCTCTAGGTTTGTGAGGTAGAAAGAATGATCTAGTGGATAGGGCACTGGATTGCAACTTGGGCTCAGGCACGGACAATTTATGTGACCATGCGCAAGTCACTACCCTGTGCCTCAGTTCCCCCATCCACAAAATGGGGACAGTACTTCTGTATCTTATCAGAATGTTGTGAGGATAAAATCCACTCCTGAGTGTGAGATGCTGAGATGCCAGATTGATGAGGGCCACAGGAATACCTAGATACGTTTTTTTTTTTTCTTATCCACATATCATCTGATTCCTCCTCAGTATCACAGTTAAAATTGATAACAAAGGCATTGTAGAAGCATTTGTTGGAGCAAACACAGGTTTCCTTACAGAAGACAGTTACACTGTGACTCCAGTCCCATTTCTTCTTGATCAAATTGTTAAGTCTTTTTCCTTTTGCTGGGACCAAAAATAAAGACCTACTTCAGTGGATGCTGCAAGTGCTCAGGAACTCTGAAAATTACTCCATTTATTTTAGTTTCTATATATATAGAATTAGGTGCCCAACTTCAGGCACCCGAGTTTGAAGATTTTGGCCTTGCTCGTATGTTACACTTGTATCTTACAAACAATCCTCAGGCAGTGCTTATCTTTGCTGAGTTTACTAGAAAACAAAATGAATCTACCTTAGCCAGAAGTCAGGATTTCACTAAAAAATGTGTATGCAACAGACACAAATTATGATTTTCATGGTATTTGGCCTCTAGTCTGAAATCTTGATTTAACAGACCTATGGACAAAAATTATTCTTTACCATAGGAAAGCTGAAATTGGATGGAAATAAATGGGGTTACACTGTAGGAACATCTCTAGTTGGCTTATAGGCATGGAGTGATCATAGGTAGCTAGTCAAAGATGGGCGCTAAGAGTCCAATGGGCTAACATTTCTGGAATGTTTCAAAGCATAGTCCAGAGAGGTTGTTCATATTTTGTAGTCATGGCCTGCTACTATTCCTCTCCCCCCTATAATAATCAGGTAATTGTTTATATGAAGAATGTACCATACTTTCTGAACCCAATAGTTATAGGAGAGTGGTAATGGATTTCTCCATGCACACTTCTCTAATGCTTTTGGCAGTCTGAAAGAGTATCCATGTGAATCTTTGTAAATTCCCATTCTCCTCGAGTATAAAATTGCTTAAACCCAGTGTAATCTCTGCAGATTGCAATGTTATTGCAGGCATGTTTATAATTAATCTCATTATTTTAATAATAATTTCTGGTATCCACTTATTTTAAGGCAATAGAAAAATATATGCTGTAAGGTGCCATCCTTATCACAATCTCTCCAACAGTTTCATTGGAAAAATTTCCACTGTGCACAATTTGTCTGGAGCAAAGTAGAATCTGTAAAGTATGTATTATGGAGCCTCCATAAGATTAAATCCAAATGGAGTTACTGTTTGTATAATAAAATATCTGTCCACTGCTCATCTACCTCTCAATTGATGCCAAAAGCTTTTTCCTATCATCTACCGTATAGTTCATAGCTATCCCTGTTTAAATTGTGTAACCTTCTCTAAATATTTCCTTTAGTACCAATGCATTACTTATGTCTCTAAGATTTGCTGTGCACCTTGTCAACAGAACTGTTTCCCCCCTTGAACAGCAAAACTTCTTAAGTGAAAGAACAAATAATAATAAAAATGATTACAAACCGAGCATAGACCTTAAACTATCAGAGCCAATAAAATTCCTACTCACATAAAAGAGCTGAGAAGACTAGCATACAGTTTGTATTTTGGTTACTGTGACAGGGCGTGCTTGCCCCGCATGGTTACTGCAAGGGTTAACTCTACTCTTTGGGCCAAGAAGGCCACGCCCCCTCAGCCCTGCTGGGCATGCTCTGGCTGGAGACCAGGTATAAAAGGGATCAGCCCAGCTCATTTGGGGCTGACTACCAAGCAGGGAGGATGCCCGCTGCAGGCTCAAGCCCGGGAACTGCTGAGGCCCCAGACGGCAGAAGTTAGAGACGCCAAGACCCAGGTGAACAACCAAGCTCCTGCAGACACCCAAGAAGTGATGGAGCTGCTGAGAGCCGCACAGGCTGAGGAGCCTATGGACTTCAGAGACGCCAGGACCACTATGCCAGGGACAGGGTAGGAAGTAGCTCAGGGGGACTAGGCATTGTACCAAGTGTCAGCATGTTTCAGATGGATTCCATGCTGACCCAGTGGCGAGCATACTTGCCACTATCAGGGCCCTGAGCTGGGATCCGGTAAAGCAGGGAGGGCCTGGGTCCTCCTACTTGGCTGCCACCCGTTCCCCAGGTGACAGCCCTCTCCCCTGATCCGCTGCCAGGCCAAACAACCCTACTGAAGAGGGCCATTATACTGCCGCGGGTCATTGGGGCACACAGCCCTGAAAGAGGGCAGATAGACTGGCTCTGGCCATTGGGCCATGCAGCCTTGAGAGGGTAACTATACAGACTCTGGCCACTAGGCCACACAGCCCTGCGGAACAGAGTAGCCATACTGACTCTGTCCGCTAGGTCACATAGCCCTGAGAAAGGGCAGCCATATTGACTTTTACCCCTAGGCCAAGCTATCCCAAGACAAGGGGTGATGGTATCAATTCAGCTGCAGGGCCATAACTACCCTCACCGCTTGCCCCATGACAGTTACCATGAATCTAAGCCTGCTGGAGTAAAGCCCTATGGAGTAACTGTAGATGAGTAAGGGGAAATACGTGATTAATATGTAATATTTTCCCTAATCTGGAACCATATATATAACTAAGGTACCATATATTATTGGTTGGGTTCTGGGATTGATTGTTCACCTGGATCTTTGCAGGGAGAGGACCCTCTCTGAGCAGATCTTCCTAATCCACATGGAAAAGGGGAGCCAGTTGTTTCTTCAAGAGCAAACCCTCCACTGTTTCTCAGGACCTTGTAGGAGGTCCCAGATGCATAGGGCAGGATATATTGTAGGAGGGGGCGGGCTGTGCGTGGGACTAGGACATACATCATTCATTCTAGGCTAGGTCCTGAACATCTGCAGAATTTTGTGTTTGTGAAAATGGTCTTACTACTGCTAAATGTCTTGTGACAAGGAGGGAAAACATCCCATGGAAGGCTTAATTTTCACTAGAAAAAGAGAGAAAGAAATAGAGAGAGCAATGGTAAAAAGGCACATGCATTTATGTTACAAATTAAAATGCAGTCCAAGTTATGTTTATTTTTGAGACAGACTCCATTAGTCAGTCAAATCAGTACAGAAATGGCAACCGCTAGCCTGTGAGTTACTCGTACCAGTGGCTGGGTCAGGCCAGCTAAATGGCAGCTGGTTCTAATTCTCTTAGGTTTCACGTGGGTGGGTAGAAGAGGCTTATTTTATTTCCTGCTGCATTCTTCCAGTCATGATTGCTTTTTTTTTTTTTTAAGTGGTCTGTACACATCAAAACGTAGTTATGACTTTTGTACAACCAATGGAAATGAACATGTCCCACACCCCTGTTAATATAAAATTCGTTGTGCTATCACACCACATTATTGTCCTCTTTCCTTACTATTTAATTGGATTTTAAAAAAACATTGGACCTGAATTCTGCTCTTGCTTGCACTGATGCAAATCAGCTAACTCCACTGAAGAGTGTAAAACTACTATAAATGAGGAGAGAATTATACTCGTTATGTTCAAGAAACCATAATGCTTCCAAATTGGAATACCAAGGCCTACATTCATAAAACATAATGTTACTGTTGAAAGCTAAGGATAAGAGTGAACCCGGTGTGACAGAGTAAACTGTCACATAGGGTGAGAAAAACAAAACAAAACAAAACCTCCAAAGCTGACTCCAGTTAAGCAGTTGTCTCAGAGGCTGCAGGGAGTGGGAGTGATCTGGGCCTATATAAACCTGCCCCAGATTATTCAAAAGGAGAGAGATGGATGAGGCAGCACTCTAGACTGGGAGGCTGAAGCAGTGCTGTGGGAGAGGGGAGAAACAACTCTGAAGAGAAGCAGGAAAAGAGACCTGCTGGGAAAAAGGTACTGAGTTTGGGGAGAGTTGGGCACAGGCTGGGGCCTGCCTCCTGAGGAAACTGACTTGCCATAGAGGAAGAGACTTATGGGAAAATAGCATTAAAATCTTTGTGCAAAAATGATGCTAAACTAAATACAGGTACACCCTTTTGTAACGATTACTACATATTACTACATAGCCAGACGTGTACCCAGAAGCCTCCTGCTACAAGACCGACCCAAAAAAGAAACCAACAGAACTCCACTGGCTATCACCTACAGTCCTCAGCTTAAACCTCTCCAACGCATCATCAGTGATCTACAGCCCATCCTGGACAATGATCCCTCACTTTCACAGACCTTGGGAGGCAGGCCAGTCCTCGCCCACAGACAACCCGCCAACCTTAAGCATATTCTCACCAGCAACCACGCACCGCACCATAATAACTCTAACTCAGGAACCAACCCATGCAACAAACCTTGATGCCAACTCTGCCCACATATCTACACCAGCAACACCATCACAGGACCTAACCAGATCAGCTACAACATCACCGGCTCATTCACCTGCACGTCCACCAATGTTATATATGCCATCATGTGCCAGCAATGCCCCTCTGCTATGTACATTGGCCAAACTGGACAGTCACTACGCAAGAGGATAAATGGACACAAGTCAGATATCAGGAATGGCAATATACAAAAACCTGTAGAAGAACGCTTCAACCTCCCTGGCCACACAATAGCAGATATAAAGGTAGCCATCTTACAGCAAAAAAACTTCAGGACCAGACTCCAAAGAGAAACTGCTGAGCTCCAGTTCATTTGCAAATTTGACACCATCAGACCAGGATTAAACAAAGACTGTGAATGGCTATCCAACTACAGAAGCAGTTTCTCCTCCCTTTGTGTTCACACCTCAACTGCTAGCAGAGCACCTCACCCTCCCTGATTGAACTAACCTCGTTATCTCCATACTGTTTTATACCTGCCGCTGGAGATTTCCATTACTTGCATCCAGAGGCGTAGCGAGCGCCCTCCGTACCCTCCGACCGGAGGGGGCCCCGCAAGGAAGGGGGCCCCTAAAAGTGGCAAAATAAATACCGCATTCCAGTTTCTACATTGTAAGGGGCCCCCCCCGGACATATGTGCGGAGGGGGCCACCGTTCGGAGAGGGCCACGTTCTTTGTTGCTACAGCCCTGCTTGCATCTGAAGAAGTGAGGTTCTTACCCACGAAAGCTTATGCTCCCAATACTTCTGTTAGACTTAAAGGTGCCACAGGACCCACTGTTGCTTTTTACAGATTCAGACTAACACGGCTACCCCTCTGATACTTTACATATGTTATGGCTCTGTTTTTTTTCTGCCTCCCCTCCCCTTATTTTTTTTTTCTTCTGTGGCAATCAGGCCATCCTGGCTCACCATGGGCTAGCTTAGTGACATTAGTTCTTAGTGGTGGGCTTATCTGGGGAGGGGAGACATGAGCCAGGAGAGGGAGACAAGCTGTTTCCTTAAAGTTCAGGAGACCAGATTGGAATCCTCTCTTTAGAAGTTTAGAAGAAGACTCAGGAGAAGAAACTGAGGGTCTGGCCACTCCTAGATTTGAAACCAGTCTTGGCAGGAGACCAATGTCTCCAAGAGTCAAAGAATCTACTTCTGATTTGAGCATCCTGCTCCAGCTATTTCTGAGTTGTCAGGGAAAGAGGAATAAAAAGATGGAGGCCCAATCAGGGGACTTACAGCCCCAGTTTAGAAAAATGAAACAATCCTTTGTTTGTTTGGTCCATTCAGATACCAAAAGGAAGGGCTGGTAGGAGTTCCCAAAATGCAGATAGGGCAGCATCAGCCTCCACACCAAGACCCTGGGCAAGACAATGTCAGTTTGGAGGACTGAGGGACTCTGCTGGGAGGATGGAGCATAAAGAGAGCCAAAATTACCCCAGTATGTTGAAGGGGAGGATCTAGGACCATTTATCTCCGGGCTTGAATGAATGACGACATGTGGCTGGCCACAGGAGGATTGAGTTGTTTATTTGGCTCCCCTGTTGGCAGGAAAGGCTGTGAATACATAGGATCTGGTAGATAATTAGGCAGAAATGACGAGGACAATTGGCGAAAATACCAAATTAGTGAGAAGACATATCAACAGCAGTTCAGGGCTGCTGAGATAGTGATATTCCTCGGGGTACAATCTGGAATATTGAACAGCTGTGTCCCTGTAATTCTCTAGCCTGGGGTGCCTTTTACACTGCATTGTTGTCAGAACATCCACTCCTGGCCTGCTCACATAGTCTTTAGCATGCAAATTCACTCCCAGCTAAATACATGAGCACTCTGACCAGTCACTCATGAATTACATATACGGCCACACCGGCAAATTCTTAGTCCCAGCCTCGTTCCCCCAGAAATGTGTGTCTTGTACTGTCCAGCACACTACTGAACAATGCAAACTCATAGAAAGTCCATCATTTCATCAAAGGAAAATGATGTATGCCCCAGTCTTGTTATCCCAAATAGTTTCCCCCACATACTTTAATCCAAACGCATTGGTTGAGATAAAACAATAAGATACGTTTATTAACTAGAGAAAGATAAAATTTAAGTGATTACAAGTGATGATGCATAAAAATCAGGATTGTTTATAAAAAGAAAATAAAAGAGTAAAACACAAGCTAATACCTAACTTAACAAGCAAAGTGAACTTAAAAGCAAAAAGTTTTGTCTTACCATATGCTGTGGTAAATTTCACAGGCTGGGTCTCCTTTCAGCTTGGGACCATACCCCCTTAGTTCAGTGTTTTGAGAGTCACTGATGTCATGAGCAGAGAGATGGGAGGAGGGTAGGTGAAGTGGAGGCCACTGTTTCCCATATTTATACCACTCTCCCCTCTTTGAGGGTTACCCCCCAGCTGGGGTGCAGGTGACAACTAGTCTCTTGTGGAGGGTAGGGTTGCCAACTTTCTAATCGCATAAAACCGAACACCCGTGCCCTGCCCCTTCTCCGATAGGGGGAGAGGAATTTATCTCAACCCTAGAGTTGAGTAAGGTTTATTGACAAGTTCCTTTGTCACAAGGATCAAAGAATGAAGCTGCATCTAAACCCCTTGTGGCGCTATATCAATTCACTGTCCTTCCATTTGGACTACATGGGGCTCCAGCCATGTTTGAGTGACTAATGGACAGTCTTTTAAAAGGATGTGAGGGGTATGCCACTGCATACTTGGGTGATGTGGTTATCTATAGTGTCACTTGGAGGAAGCATCTAGAACATCTAGAGGAAGTGCTCCAATGGAGCCAAGAAGCTGGTTTAACCATAAACCCTGGCAAATGTGAATGGACTCAGAAAGAAATCAAATATCAGGGTTTGTATTAGCGAAAGACTTGTGACAATCTCAAATAGAGAGAGTGCAAGCTATTCAGCGAGTCCAACCCCAAGGACCAAGAAGCAGTAAGATCCTCTTTAGGATCCTCATAGGATGGCATAGAAGGTTTATGCCTCACTTTTCCAAACTTGCGGCACTCCTAACAAAGCAGAACAAACAAACTAAGGTGAACTGGACAAATGAATGTGAAAAGGCCTTCCAGGCACTGAAGAAAACAATCTGTGAGTATCCAATACTTCAGAGCCTGATTTTTCTGTTGAATTTATAGTCTATCTATTTATAGTATGAATTTATATGGGAGTTGGCCTGGAAGCAGTTGTACTGCAAGGAAAAGAAGGGATACAACATCCAATGGCACATGTGAGCAGGAAACTGTTTCCATGAGAGACAAAATATGCTACTGTAGAAAAGGAATGTCTGTTTATAAAATGGAGAGTGGAGATCCTAAAGTCTATCTATATGGAAGGCCTTTTTTTTCCTTAAAATTGACCATAAAGGTGTACAATGTCTGCAGATTATGCAGGATCATAATTCCAGAATAACTAGATGGTACCTCTCATAGCAGTCATATGACTTCACCATTTGACATAAACTGGGACATAAATATTTACTGGCAGATAACTTATCTCAATTTACCCCTATACTTACCCTTAAAGGAGAGAGGAGAAAAAATGTGACAGATTGAACTGTCAAACAGAGGGAGAGAAAACAAAACACAAAAAGCAGCTGAATCCAATTACGCAGTCCTTTTATAGGTTGCTGGGAGTGGGAGGGGTTTGGGTGTATATAAGCCAGACAGGGTTCATTCCAAAGGGGAGAGAAGGATGAGGCACCACTGTAGAAGACTGGGAGGCTGATGAGAAAACAGCTCCAGAAAGGGGCAGGAGAAGAGACAAACACCTGTTGGGTAAAAGGTATTGAGTTTGGGGAGAGTTGGGCACAGACTGGGGCCTGCCTCCCCCGGAAACTGTGGACTTCCCGTAGAGGTAAGAGAACATTGGGGAAATGGGATTGGAGACTTGGGTGTAGTTGTTACACCCTTTTATAATTATTGCTACATATTCTCTGTCTTGGTTTTTTTGTCCTCCTCCCTGCCTTTTTTTTTTTTTTTAATGGTGGTCAATTTATCCTGGTCCACCAGGCGATAGCTTGGTGACACTTGGCATTCATACAGTCTGTAGATAACAACTTGTGTCTGAGTCTTTTACAGGGCTCATTATACTGCACATACCACATGTATTTAATGGCTTTGATTTCTATTGCAACCTTGCAAGACTATTTGAAGAGGTGTGAACAATTAGTTAATGAAGAGCACAGTATGTCTAGACAGAGCTAACTGTTAGCAGATGATCACTATTTATATTTATCAGTGAGCGGAGTGACATGAACAGGATAGATTTTCACCAGGAATAGAGATCAGTCAATCTGAAGTTATTCAACTTCTCTTTTGGGGGCAGAGGGGAAAGAGGAGGATGGGGCACTGCAATGGATTTGGAGCCCAGACCGAGGCCTGATGGCAAAGGGTCATCATCCCCCTGGACTATAGTGGTCAAACTCAGGGTCTAGATCTCCTCAAAGATGGCTCAGCGACACCCGCCTGCCAAAAGGGAGCCCTCCCCATCTGCAACTGAGGTGAGTACCACCTAGGGTGACCAGATGTCCCAATTTTATGGGGACAGTCCCGATTTTTGGGTCTTTTTCTTATATAGGCTCCTATAACCCCCTGTCTCGATTTTTCACATTTGCTGTCTGGTCACCCTACTACCACCTTGGCACCAAGGGGGCGGAATGGATGAGAGAAAAGTGGAGGGGGAGTTCCCCGTGCGGTCTCCTCTGTGAGTGACTTCTTGAAAGGGGTGGCGTACCCTCCCTCTGCTGCAAGAGCTTCCTTGCCCAGCTCCACCCACTGGACTCTTTCAAGAGGCATAGAAGCAGGCCCAGCGGCGCCCTCTCTAGATGCCTGACAGGAATCTTCCCCTTCTCAAGAGGGAGGTGCTGGGCCTGCGCCTTATGCTTGCTGTGCTTAACCCCTGTTGCTAGTACTCAACCCTTGGACGGCTGGCCAGTGGGTGTGGGTGCAAGGGACTTCTTCTGGTGGTTTCTTAGTGTCAATAATACAGTTCTTGCTGAAACCCAGAATCATCATTTCCACTGTAATAAAGAGACATGATGGTCAGTGTTCTGAAATATTTACCTTCTGCATGGATTCTCTTCATCTGTTCTCGATTTGTTAAAATAAAAATAATGGTATGTTCCTCTTCTCACCTGCCAGGGCCATGATTAGCTTTAGGAGTCAGTGCTTAAATACTATAGTGAAAGCGCTATAGAAAAAAACAGAGCTAGGACCTGAGAAAGAATGGTCCATTGGTTAGGCTGCTAAGATGAGGACTCTGGACAGGAGACTGAGGTTCAGTTCACAGACTTCCTGTTGGACTTTGGGCAAGTCACTTTGCTCAGTGTCTCTGGTTTAGATCCTCAAAAATATTGGGAAATCAGTGGAAGTCAGGTGCCTAAATATCTTTGAGGATCTGGGTCTTTGTGCTTTGGTTCCTCATTTTTAAAATGTAGATAATATTTTCCTACCTCACAGAGGTGTTGTGAGGATAAGTACATTAGACTGTGGGGTGCTCAGCTGCTGCAGTAAATGGGGGCTATGTTAATATTTTTTTTCCATTTTGACCGTTTATTAATTTTTTAAAACAGCTTTTTGTTTATTTTTTAAACAAACCTGCTCCAGCCCCTTGGTGCCTTAAAAACTCAACCTTCCTATTTCAAACTGCAGAGGAGGGAGAGGAGGAGGGATGGATGGGGTATGTTTCTATCGATGAACTCGTGTGATTCTTGTAACACATTTCCCTCCCCCCCCTTTTAAATAATGATTTTGTGTCAGCAAGATGTAGGCATAAATGAAGGCATGAGTAATAACTTTTTGTTCATTTCATTCGGTTTTGCTGCAGGCAAGGTCAAAGAGTCAGACAATTTTGTGGATCTACAAGTGTAAAACAATATTTAAGTTAATGGTCAAGAAACCAGACATCTGTAACTATTTTAATCATAGCAACTAATAAAAGCCATTAAAATACCTATGTTCTAGAATTATGCTTTTAGGTTAAAAGAAGGAAATGATGGTTCTATCAAGTTTAAGCTGGAATGAATCAATGGTAATGTTTTTAAAGGGATTAATATTAGGAAACTATTTTGTTTGTCTGTCCAAACACACACACATATACACTAGGCTAGATTTGCCAGTAAGCTTTGCATCAATGGAGAGCAGATCCACCATAACGAACTGGTTAAGCAGGATTTATGGCTGCTTTGCTTTGCCAAATCGGTACCAAGGAGTTGGAGCACACTGCTGAATCAGACCCACTATCAAGGCCAGTATTGCAATCCTAACTCATACAGAACCCCTGTTGACTTCAGTGGCACTAATCTCCTCACATACACAAGGGTTTCAGGTTCAGGCTCTGTATCTATTTTTTTATATATATCTTTATCCATGCATAGATTTAGATGCAAAGTTTGTTTGTTAGAGCTGGCCAGAAAATGCACATCCCTTTGCTTTTTTTGGAAAAAACTTCATCCGGACCTGAATCAAGAGGAAAAGTCAAAAACATGAAATTTTCCATGGGAAGAGATTTCCTGAAAAAATCCATTTCAGGAGTACCAAAGTAGATTTTTATGGCCTCCTGGTTGGCTTCCTGGAAAGCTCTGATCAATTGCCCAAGGAAATTTTAATTTTGCAAAATGTGCATTTTCTGTTGGAAAATCATTCCGATGGAAAATTCCCAACCAGCTCTAATGTGACCTTAAGTTAACAAAGTTAAAATCCCAAAGCTGACAAATGAAAATTTAAGGTTCCAAGAGCAGTATTTAGTTCAGATATAGTACACACACTGTATGTTTTAACAACATAAATAGGTAATAAATATAACATTTAAAAGGAGCAAAAGAAGTTATATCTGTGCAACCTTAACATTGCATTATCTGCACAGGCTTTTGCATAGCTATCTATCTATTAATCTGTCAGGCTGTGTATCTGTTTGGTAATGATCTCTGCAGAATGGAAAGTCAAAATAGTATGTCATAGGTACCTAACCAGAAATAGATCCTCTAATTTCTAAGATGGTTGGATTCAATCAAGACTCACTATCAAATAGATAGTGAGTGGAAGTTGTTATTTTTTTTATGCTATTCAGTTGTATGTGAAGTTAGCTGGTGATATTATGATGTCCTAGTGGACATATGTCCTGAGCATAAAACCACCTCCACGACTGACACTGGCTTGTATCTTTTGTTGGGCAGTCTCAGCAGAGAGGCAAAGAACAGGGAGATTAAACTATTTTCTCTCACCCCTAGAGATGGTAAGTGTTGTGGTGCATTGGGGAGGCAGTGGGTTGATGCTTTCACTGCTACTTGCCATCCTGATCTTGTTGTGTTGATACAATGTCCTGTTTCCAGGCCTGCCAATCTGGCCCCATTAAAGGAACATTGAATTAATTAACTTTATTTAAAAAAAAAAAAAAGAATGAACCATTTAAAATATTTTTAGATGCTTAAGAATAATGTGACTGTCTCTCTCTCTCTCTTTTTTTTTTTAATCCATTCAGCTCTCGCATTGCTCCATAAACGAACAATGTATCAGACAGGGGACTAAATTCAAAGCCTTACAACTGGGCAAGCCAACTACTCTATACCTGGTTGCAGTAATAGAGGAATTCAGTCTTAATGGCTCAAAATACTTGTGAGGAAACAAGAGAATCCTTTTTTATAGATCAAGCAGTTTTTCTTCAGGGCGTTTAATCGATAAATCTCAGCCTGACCTGGAGGAACTGGCTTTTATGAAGCCTGCCAATTTTGCACACTGCGAAGGGGTCAACTAAAGCTCACTAGGAAATGAGTGGAAAACCACTAGATTGACTTTACTGAGGAATCCCTTACAGATATTTAATCAGAATGATTTTCTCTTCAATCCGGTCAAGGCTGATGAAAAGGCGAAGCCATCCATCTTTGCTATTAAAGGCTTGAGATTTGGAGAGCACTGCAGACTAAATAAAATGAGCACTCATTATTTGTATTTATGTAACATACACAAAAGGCTATTTTTAGCTTTCATTTTGTATTCCTAGCATGTTCATAAGTACAGAAATGGAACCTGGGAATAATTTGTCTGAGCTGGATGCCTGCAGTGGCGTGTTCTTTGAACTAACAATGAAGTGAATGTGTCATTGACCACACATTGGGGAAAAAAAGGCAAACAGTGGAAAGATGCAGGGAAATGCTAAAGCAGTAATGCTAATGTCAGTGTACAGTGCATCTCTCACTCCCCACTCTACCCTAAGATTAAGTGATCGCTAGTGTGTTAGAGGAAGTCTTGTGTTGCTATGGAGCAAGCTGAGATTTGGGCTTAACCTAAAGCCCTTGAGTTGGAAATAATTCATTCTTCATTGCTCGGTTGGTGTCTGGTGCTCTGACAGTTTTGTTGGCTCCCCCCCCCCCTTAAATGCACAGTCTTCATTTACTGGGGAAATCAGTTCATTAGGTTACCTCCCTAAATGAGCTGCTTTCTGTTCTTCCTGGCTCATAGTGTAATGGATTTCAGTGTTTTCAATCAATACAGGATGTGTTTTTTGTGCAGCATTTTTATATGCTAACCCCATCAGCCACAAGCCTAGGCTGAAAATGTGTGGCAATGCAGTGTGCACATATCCTGTAAATACATTTGGATTAAAAAATAGAGGGCCAGATTCAACACTGGAGTAACTCCATTGGCTTCAGTGAAGTTATATGGTGGGTGGATTTGGCCCACAGTTCGTGGGTTTCTTTATGAGGAAGAGTTTGAATAAATGTGTGTCACTTCACTTAGATATTTTATCAAGCCCCTCTAGCAGAGACCAAAATGAATTTTTTTTTTTTTTTTATAATCTCACCACACTAGTCCACATTAGATTCAATGCTGACTGCCTGGTTTACACGAAAAATTGGGAGATTACATATAATAAATGAAGCATCAATAAATTGGAGTGCATCCCGATGCTAAAGGGAAAATGTAGCATAATATCAAAGATAGTCTAATCACTATCAGTGGAGTTCACAAAAGTGCTACTATGACTGACATCAAGGGAGGGAATATTGTCTGAACAAGGACTGCAGGATTGTGTTTGAGACATAGGAAATGCTGCAAAGCATTTGAATATATGAGAATGGCAGGGGGCTTTCACAGTTTTCTCTTTGTGGTCTTTTTATTTAGTTAGACTTTTAACAGCTGCTCTTGGTGCCCATCACATAAAGACCCTGTTAAAATAACAGTATAACAATAAGTAGTGCTGCTTCACACCTCGACATCCACTGAAATGTCTGCTGGCTAATGAGAATGTTAAAATAAGCCCCAACCCCAACAACCCTCAGCCCATTCCCTCCCCAATGAAGATGACCTTTGCAGCAAATCTGGACTCTGCTCTTGCTCTAGCCCAAGCCCAAACTGTAGTTTGATGCTTGATGCAGAAATTACTGGGTGAGGTCCTAAGGTGGATGTTATGCAGGAGGTCAGACTGAATGAACATAATGTCACCTTCTGCCCTTTAAAATCTCTCAAAATAATCATCATTAAGTACTTGATACAAAGCCCATTGAAGTCAATGGGATTTTTTCAGACCCATAAATTCCAGTCCTGTACCCACTGCAGCCAATGGGAGTTATACAAGTCACTGGAAGAAAGGTTAATCCCTCTGCTGAATAAATGTCAGGACAGCAATTATCAGTGCTGTCATCTGGGTGATCTTAATGTTGCCTTGATATTGAAATTACCTTAGAGTGACAAGCTTTGGTATCGCTAAGCTATTTGCCTTTGCCTCTTGCTTTTATGCCTTTGCAATCAGTTAATAACATTTACTTTAAAATAATGAAGTAAGTAACAAATACTGGGCTTGCCTGTGGGTAGCTTTTGATGTGTGTGTGTGTGTGTGTGTGTTTTTTTTGTTTTGTTTTTTAAAGCTCTTACTGTGTGGTCAGACTAGCCTCTGCATGAAAGACTTAGGGGGGAAAAGAAAATGAGCCGGAGTGCTCTTATGAAATTGTTGAATAAAACAGAAATATTGACACGCAACTTGCTTTTTAATTATCCAGACCAAACCAAATGCAAAGTGCTTTCATCATATTCTCCAGCTTTTCTCTTTGGTTACCATTGGTTGCTCATCTTCACCGTACACTAAAACAATCTTAATGAAAGTAAGAAAGTAAACAAGTGAATTTCCTCTGAGCCAAAATAATGATTTACATGTAAAAGGTTTAAAAACTAACAGTTGGGAAGTGATGAGAATGCTGCCTAAATTATCCATTTTAGGCAAACCGTGAACTGCACCAGAGTGTTTAGTTCTGGTGAACAAGCCCCTTCAAGCTCTCTGCAATTCACCCTTAGCTTTGCTCATTGGTGGCCTGGCTTTACCATATAGGCAGGCAGGAATAGATGACAACAGGAGCATTGGGATATCTGTCTCAGGAGAGAGGTAGGTTGACCATACATCCCGTTTTGGCCGGAACAGTCCCTTTTTTAAGCCCTGTCCTGGCCGTCCTGACTTTTTTGGCACAAGTGGGCATTTGTGCCATTTGCTCTTGCCGACTTGATCAGTTGGCAAGAGCAAACAGGACAAATGCCCATTTTTATCCAAAAAATGGGGTGCGGTGCGGAGGAATGTGTGTGTGGAAGGGAAGAGCAGTGATGCCAGCCCTGTGCAGGGGGAGAGGCAGGGCTCAGGTGAGCAGCGACACCAGCCCAGCCTTGTGGGGTCGGGGGGGGAGAGCAGGCAGAGCTCGGATGAGAGGCTCAGGCCAGCCCCATGCAGGGGGCGGGGGTTGCCTTTGGGCCAACCCTGCGCGATATCCCATTTTCCCTTTGGGAAATATGGTCACCCTAGACAGAGAGCCTGTTTCCACAGAAGTCTGGGATAGTCTGGTACAAATAGTTTGACTCAAACTTCAGAAGTATTCAAAAATCAGTCTTAGGCTATGTCTACACTACGCAACTTTTAACAACACGGCTGTGTCACTACAGCCGTGTCGCTAAAAGGCGCACAGTGTAGCCATTGTTTGTCAGTTCTCCTGCCGACAAAAAACTTCCACCCCCAGTGAGCAGCATAAGCATTGTCGGCAGGAAAGTGCTCCTGACAACAACTCACTGTTCACACTAATGCTTGTCGTCAGCAAAACTTTTGTCTTTCGGGGTGTGTGTGTGTGTGTGTGTGTGTGTGTGTGTGTTTTAACACCTCTGAAAGACAAAAGTTTTGTTGTTCAGTTGCCAGGGTAGACATGGCCTTAGTCTGAGATTGAACGGTTTGAACCATCTGTGGTCTGTTCAAATTGTTTTTGCGTAAATCTGCTCAGTAGCAACTCTAGTTCCAAATCTTAGGAAGGATACTGTTGATTTTAGCCCTACACATGCTCATTAATTACAGACACTTTTGGAAAAGCCCCTCAGTGCTGTGGC
This sequence comes from Terrapene triunguis, assembly GCF_002925995.2. NCBI lineage: Eukaryota > Metazoa > Chordata > Testudines > Emydidae > Terrapene > Terrapene triunguis. The sequence goes on from NW_020664393.1 coordinate 1,870,135, forward strand.
TTCCAGGCTGTGTTCACTGAAGTCCTGATTCTGTTGCTGCTTCGCAGTTCCCTAAAGGAATATACAGAAGAAACAGGTTATACCTACAGCTATTTTTTAAACCTAGTTGCATTGACACGTGATTCTAGTAGTAGAGCTGGTCTGGAATTTTTCGACAAAATGTTTTTTCATTATAAAATGATTTGTCGAAACCCAAATTGGTTATGGAAAGGGTCTGTTCTGATGAATTTCCCATTGCGAAAAATTATTGAAAAAAGTTTTGAAATTGTTAAAATGTGTCATTTTTACCTTTTGGGGAAAAAAGTCTGTTTTTCACTTTAGAAACACAATTTTGTTTTTGAAATTTAATTTATAGAAAATAAATATAATGTTGAATTTTACACAACAGTTGGATTCACCTAATGTATTTCTTAGTTCTGATTTTTGGTTCACTAAAATTTTTGAGATTTGAACTTCCTCCAGAGTCATGTCAGGAAATTATTTGAAATCTCAAAAATTCTTGTGAGATGGGAAAACCATTTTCTGTCTAGCTCTACCGACTTGCATCACAGCATTAGTGAATGGGGACAATCCTTTTGAGAAGAAACAGTAGTCTACGCCTTTTATGTTTGATAATCCAAGTGAATTAACTGGACAAAAGCCAGAAGATAACCATATCTGGATGAGTGATAAAACCGGTGACTTGACTGGATTTTTGTTAATTATTGCTAAGGATCTGTCATACAGGATGTATGATGTGGGGGAGAGCTGGAAGTGTACATGTGTAGGAGGGAATTTGAGGATAAAAGTACTGTTTCTTTAAACTTTAGCAGGAAACCAGGCAAGAGTAGGCCCATGGAAAGCAGAAGCTCTCTTGTGAAGTAGAGAGACAGAATGGTTCTAAGGCATACTGTTTCCCATATTCTAGTATTAACTTCTTAGTTCAGTGTTAGAAGAAAGTCACTAGTTCTGTGTTTCCTTTACCATTGTTATGTGACAGGGTGACCCTGGAAACAGGTTTTGCTCTTGGTCCTCTTTAGCTTTAATTCACCGCGGTAATCAAAACTGGTTATCAACCTTTGCAGTACATTTAGAGTTTAAGCCTACAGGTCTCAAAACCAGGCACTCAAAATCGTAGGCCACTTTTGTAAATATTAGCCTTTTGCGTCAGCTGGGAGAGTGGGCATTTTCCAGTTGACTAGGGCAGCCCACAATCCTAGAACTGAACATCAGCTCCTGAGACTGAACGTGCCTCTTGAGACTAAAATGAAGCACGAGGTAAAAAAATGGAGCTCCAACAACTCTTTATTTCTATTCTTTTCAAATAATTAAAGCTGTAGGTCCACCTGTGATTAGTCCAGGTATTTTGGTGTGTGGCTCTGTGAAGAGGTATTTGCAGTGCGCGCTGGCGGATTGCTCATTGTAAGCTCACTTCTTTGTGTTCTCATGTTCAATTAGGAAACCATAAGACTGGGGCCAAATTCCAGGCCAGTTTTCTCCCTCCCATGGGAAATCTGCACTAGGGACTTGGGAGGCTTTTTGTTTGGGGAGGGGTAGACTTCTCCCTTCCACAGAATGGCAAGAGGTTCAACTTCTGTAATTAAGGAATCTTTGAGATACATTAGAGCCAGGACCATCTGTATGGGCCTCCAGGCTCTTTGCCTTTCCAGCAACATGAGAATGCACGAGCTCCATTAGAGCTGTATTGCCAGGGAGTTCCCCATCTGCTACTTCCCCTGGAGCCCTCCCTCAAATGGGATTCCACAGGACAGAAGGACTCTGCAGAAATACAAACTCAGGCTGCATTCACATTTCACTGGATTTCCTACGGAATTGGTGTTGGGAAGATATGTATAATGCACTGTCACCCCATGCACAAATCCTTGGCACATGGCCTCTGGGAAGTGGGGAATGGTGCTTCTGACCTCTTCCTTTCATAGAGGGGAGATCTGTGGGTGGAGGGTCTGACACAGGTGAGGTTTCTGATCTTTGTTAACTGGTGTAAGTATAGAGTAATTCCACTGAAGTAAATGGAGTTCATATGACCCTCAGTACTCTTCCTCAGCTTCATTAAAGGGGGGTGGCGTGGGGGAAGGAAAGTTGTGGAAATTAGGTAGTAGCCATGTTCAGGCTTTTTCCTGGGTACCTGAAAAGCCCTTGTGATAGTAGCAATAATTTATTTTAGCCCCTAGCTGTACATGTGTTTACAGACTTTTTACCAGAGGCATGGCTCTTTCAAATAATGCCAAACATATGTCGAACCTCGGCAACCTCTGACCTTTAATAAGCAAAGCTGTAGCTGCATATTATGTCAGAGATCAGGATTCAAGCAGAGAGGCCATTGCCCATGTTTGGAGGCTCATATATAGTGTATTTAACTTCAGGAAGTGTACAGAAAAAATAGTACTCAGACTACGCTGCAGATGACTCGCTGACTGCGGATACTGACAGGGATGCCAGGCCACCGCCAGTTGAGGAGATGCCTGGGATGCAATTTGTGGTAGGAAGTGACCCAGGGGATGTAATAGAAGCTGATGCTTAAACCATTAGCAGTGAAGTCCCCTGGCTTCCTAGGGCCCCGGGTTGGAACCCAGTAGAGCGGGAGGGACCAGGTTCCCCTACCACACCCCACAAACCACTAGGCATGGCTGATGTTTGCTGTCAGTCCCAGCATAGAGTCCAGTCTCCAGTCCCCTGCTATTATAGGCAATCTCATCACATAATCCTGTTAATAAATATATCAACATCCATCTTAAAACTAGTTAGGTTGTGTACCCTCACTACTCCTACTGGAAGGCTGTTCCAGAACCTCACTCCTCTGATGGTTAGAAACTACTTTCTAATTTCCAGCCTAAATTTATTCATGGCCAATTACCTGTAGTGTGATAATAGTGCCTAGGTACTGGGCACCTCTTCTGAGATGCTGAGAACCCTCAATTTAAGGGTCAGGAGGAGTTGAGAGCACACACCACCTTGTAGATTGAGTCTTGGTGGCAGTTGTCATTTTATCTCAGCTGTTAAAATGTGGGGAATACTCTAGTTAACAATTCCCAGCCCCTTGTTGGAAAGCTGATATGCAGCACTGGGATTTTGTTTGCCAGCACAATCACATCTGGAGCCACGCATTGTTTTCTGAGATGTTATGAGAAGTAGGAAAGATTCAGATATTTGCTATCCCTAGAAGCAGATTTCAAGATAAAACCTATAGCCACCTTAATGTCAGGAATGTACACATGTAGCACTTCATCGATAAGGCAAAGTATGGTATGTGAACTGTTTTAAGTCTGCAAAGTTTTAAGTCTGCAAAGAGGAACACAAAACAGACCCAGGATGATGACAGAATTTGCTGTAGATCTGAAAGCCCCACTTACCATGAACGTGTGTAAACACATGCATGCTCTCATTCCCATGCTGAAAGGGCATTAACATTGTTGCTACAATCACAGCAGCCACTTGTACACACTCTAAATCTGTGGTGGGCAACTGTCAGGGTAATCTACTGGTGGGCCGTGAGACAGTTTGTTTACATTGACTGTCCACAGGCACGGCCGTCCGCAGATCCCAGGTTGCCCACCACTGCTCTAGATCTATAACTTCAGACAATAATCCATGCTACAGACTGGTCATGTAATAAGAGACAAATCCGAAACTGAAAGGCAAAGTCCAATCTGTCACGTTATCACCAGCTGTGTTGCCCCAGGCAGGGGTCATGTAGCTTGTTTTATTGTTCAGTTACACAGAAATCAACCAAACTGAGTGAGGTGTTACTGAACAATGCTGTTAAAGACCGCCCCTGATAGCAAGTGGAAATACTTGCTGTGTTCTGTTGGATTCATAACTGCCATATCACTACACCCAGAAGTGCCAGATGCCAATTTGCTTTGGTTTTAGTTATTTTATTAGTGTATATGGGTGGGATCAAAGGTCTGATGCTTTAGTTCTTCCAACATCTATTCATTATTTTATAACCTTGCTTTTAGATTGTAAAAGTTATTGACATAAGGTGTAATTTCCCTGCATGCACCTAATCAGGACTTTGAAATAAGAGAGTGCCCCCAAATGCTTCCCAGGTTCTAGATGAAATTAAGATCTTGGCTATCTTGAAATGCCACAGCTGCATTGCTGCAGCTGTGCTGCTGCAGTGCTTCAGTGTAGACACTACCTATGCTGACGGGAGGGGTTCTCTTGTCGGCACAGGTAATCCACCTCCCCGAGAGGCAGTAGCTAGGTTGATGGAAGAATTCTTGCATTGACACAGCACTGTCTACACCTGGGGCTAGGTTGGTACATGTATCGCTCAGGGGTGTGGATATTTCACACCACTGAGCAATGTAACTGGGTTAACCTAACTTTTTAGTGTAGACCAGGCCTAAGTGAAAGCTGGGACAGGATCTTTTGAGAGTGTTTAGTTAATTCTATGGAAGAGAAAAAAACCTGAGTTCCCAGTGGCCTGGCATCCAATCCTGAATACAGTAGCTGTAGCAGGACATTTGTGATGCTGTGTGTCATCTTATACTAAGGGTGATGTCTGATTGGAGGTTTGTACCATGTAACAGTTGGTTTATTTTCTGACCCTTTTGCAGGAGGACTTGCCTTTTATTTTCTGCACATTTTAATTCTGCTGTGTGATAAGATTATAAAGGTGCAGATTTTGGTACCATGCTGTTCTGTGCAGAAACAACAATAACATATATGTGAGCTCCTATATTGTCCTACTTAACCTCTGTCTCTCCAACAACCATATGAAAGAAAAAGAAAAGTCACTTGGCTAGAGTCTTAGTTGGCATAAATTGGCACCACTCAGTTGAAGTAAATGGACCCTCAGAAGATCTGGATCACTGTTTTTACCATCGCTAATTTATTAAAATTCACGAAACAGGGCAAAACAGAAAACATCGTTTGCTACTAAATATTCACAAAAAACTTACAAGTTTCTTTAGTCTCCATAAAGCCACTGCCCTCTCCTTCAAATTCCTCCTCCAGATCCACTTCCTCTGACACTTTAAAGAAAATGTCTAACTAATAATGGATTGATTGGTTGTCAACCAATAACTCAATATCTCTCTATGTATATAATACAAATTGTCCATCTCTCTCACCCACCATACATTGCTTGTTTTCTTAGGCTTAGCATAAACTCCTTTAGCTTTTAGGCAAAAAATATGTGTTTTTTGTTTTTTCAATGAGAAGTTGAAATTTTCCCAGGGGGGGGGGGGGGACAAAGCAAAATATTTACCCAATAGCTCTGCATAAAAGTCTGCGATTGACAGTAATGGGTTCTTTCACTGTTCAGAACCACTGTCACAGCATCTGGTCCTGTAGTTTTCTCACTTTTGGAAATGTGGAAAATGAAGTGTTTCTAAATCCCTTGCTGCAGGAACTGATGGAAGCAAAAAATGCTTCTGATTAGAGCTGAGTGGACAAAGGTCTTCCCATCCTGTGATGATTTTGGAGAATTTTCCCATCCTGAATTGGGATAAACAGTCAATATCAAAAAATTTTGGAAACCAAAAAAAGTCACTCCGCCCCAGCCCCCAAAAAATTGGTTTTGGTCAATTGAAATGTTTCTTTCTGTCCTCTGAAAGTATTCTATGATTCTACATTTCATTTTGATAATCTTTTGTTTAGATTTTGACCATTTACCAAAAAAAATACTATAGTTTAAATTTCTAAACAAAAAGGTGTTTTAAACTGCAAAATAGAAAATTTTCTTTTTGAAAATGTCAAAATGGGTTGTTTCATAACTTTTGACTAATTTATCAGCTTGAAAAAATGTTTTAAAAACTGATCCTTCCCCACTAAAAGTTTCAGGTTAGACCAATCAGAATTTACAGGTGGAAAAAGGTTTTGTGAAAAATTCCTGATCTACTCTATTTCAGAATAATAGGTGCTCAGACACTAAAACAATAGGTTTCAGCCAAAAAATTTCAGGGTACGTCTACACTACGAGATTAATTCGAATTTAGATAATTCGAATTTGAGAAACAGATTGTATAAATTCGATTGTGCGCGGCCACACTAAGCACATTAATTCGGTTTTTAACCACATTAATTCGGTGGTGTGCGGCCACACTACCCCATTAATTTTAACCACATTAATTCGGTGGTGTGCGGCCACACTACCCCTAATTCGAATTAACAAAATCGATTT
>NW_020664393.1:1876664-1998693 GCF_002925995.2 Terrapene triunguis
GGGGCCGGGGCCCCGTGGAGTGTCCTCTTTTGGGACACTCCACATATGGTAACCCTACCTTATCACTACCGCAGAAATGCTGAGTCTTGAAACTGAAGTCAATGAAACGATGATAAATTACTGTAATTACCTGCACCCTCTCTTCCTTGTCTGCTTAGTTTTTGTTGTGTTCCTCATTCTGGATTTTTTTTTTAAATGCCACCAGGGCAGACTTTTGACCAAAAATAGGTTTTTGATTTACAAATCCCTAAACAGACTGGCACTTAAATAGATGAGCCCACCTCTCTCCCTGTGCCATTCATTATGCCACAGTGGAACCAGAAGGGATGTGAGGTGTAGCCCCACTTATATATAGGGGGAAGCAGCTGGCAGGGGATTTGCAGTGAGGATCCCTTTGCTTTGGAGCTCAGTCTCCACCCTGCTCAAAAATAGTCCTACCATATCGACCTTCAGAGCAAACTGAAAAGGATAGATCACACTGGATGCCTATAGGATCTCTTCTAATGGCAATAAACCTCTCTCCCTCTGAGTGCTTCACTGTAATCAGTGGCTAAGTTTTCTATGCACTACTATTAAATACAGACCCTGGCTTCCAGCAGGATGGCAGTTGCTTGGCAGGCCAAATCATTTCTTTACAACAAAGCCTGTCATTGTGTTGCTTATGCAGCCCCTTTTAGCATGTGTGCAAACTTATTTCCATCCTCTGATGTGCTGAATGCAATAATCACCAGAGAACCATGTTAACTTGGTATCACCCTGGTCTGTGGCTGCACTTAGTCTAACATGGACTGATAGGCATATCTGGCAGCTGGGTAGGGTGACCAGATGTCCCGATTTTATAGGGACACTCCCAATATTCAAGGCTTTGTCTTATATAGGCGCCTATTACTCCCCACCCCCCTCCCAATTTTTCACACTTGTTGTCTGGTCACCCTACAGCTGGGTTGTGTGTGTAGTGGGGGGAAGGCAGTTCCTGGGTTGTTTTTTTTGGGGGTGGGGGGGTGGGGAAGGGATGTTAGAAATGGTTGAAGGAGAAGTGACAAGGTGTCAGTGTCTTCACTGCCTCAGCTGCTTATTGGGGCATTACAGCTGCACAGCTGGATGTCTAGAGGACCAAATGGAAGTTTTGCTCTTGGCTACTTTCCAACTGGCTCCAAATACACTTGAGAAAGTTCCATGGGATAGTTAATGTAGCACCTGCTCAACAAACAAAAAGTAAGTTCCCCCTCCTCCATTATACCGTACATTTGTTATTTTGCTGACATGGAAACTAGCGTAACAATTAGATGCATTTCTTGCCCACTAAGTTGATTCCCGCTAAAATGAAAAGACCTCAGTGTGTTCACTCAATGATTGTTTAGACTATAGTACAATTTAGGAAATCTTCTCTACAAAGAGATCTTTTATACATGGCAATTGAACTTGGATATATATATCTGGATAGACATGTTTGTATTAGAGGTGAGCCAGAGATGCAACATTTTATTTTCCAGATACAGATTCCAAGACCTGACAGTTTAGGACTGTTCAAATTTGGAGTTTTGGTTAAAGTCCATCTGTAATTATGGATCAGAGAAAGAGAGAAAACAAATGTGTGGTAATGGTAGTCATGTGAGAAACATCATTTATCAGACACCTTTAACTGCTTCACCTGCACTCTGCCCACTAATCAGTCTCTAACATTCCAAACTTCTGATCAGCTTCAAACAGCTGCCTTTAAAAAAACAAAACAAAACAATCTGCCAGAGAATGTTTCCTTCTTTTAATGCCAATGTGGAACTTCTCTCTCAACATTACACTAGTTCAAAGTCAGGACAGTCAATAGTCAGCTTTGAACCAGTGACAGGTCTAAGGTCCAATGTATCTGTTATTTATTATAGATGAGTTACTGTCTTAAGCCTACATGCTGAGAAGACTTGAATCTACTACAATTATGCCTGTATTTAAAGTTAAGCATGAGTATAAGTAGGTCTTTCCAGGATTGGAGCCTAAGAAAATGATTATGAGAAACCTGGGCCTATTTTTGATCCCACTTTCATTGGTTTTATATTGGTGTAAATTCATTGACTTTTGCTGAGTTACTCCTGATTTACACTGGCTTAAACAAGAGAAAATTAGACCTTCCCACTATCTAGATATTCCTGAACTTTGGAGATAGTAGGGATGGGATCTAAACCAAAACCCCAGTGAATTTTGGATGATTATATTGTGTTTTGGATGATTACCTAGAAAAAATATTTTCCTGAAGCAAACATTTTACAGAAAACAATATGCATCATATTTTGTCCAGCAGATGAGAAGAGATGGAAGGTAAGGAGACTTCAAAGTGGCTTCTCTCCTTTTTTTATTTATTTTTATTTTGCATCTCTGTCTAGACTAGTCTGGTATATAGAGCCATTTCAAACTGTGCTTTCATCAAGGAAGTACCACAAAAATACCCTTTTAAAAGAAAATAAATATACTATTACAAGCTGTATAACAGAAGAGGGAGTTTCAACAAGAACTGCTCCTCATTCTACATTGAACTTTGACCCAGGCAACCACATTCCTTTCCCCTTCTTGCTTCCTTTGGTTAGACTGAGCCCAGCCTGAACAGGAAGGTTGAATTTTTGCCCAAAAGTTTGACTAGATCGTCCTTCCAGCTCATAAGCTGAAACCATTTACCCAGGCTGTAGCAGAGTCGTGTACAGTATATATTGTTAATGAACAAAGTATGAAACCACCTTCCTACAAAGCTTCATTTATAATGAACGAGTTCCATTTGATTTGGAATTGGCATTTGTTTGACACGCTGAGGCCTGCTGGCCCATACATTCACACAATTTATGCACACCATACTGACCTTTTCTGGGGCAGACCTTCACTTGCAGGGCAGAGAAACTACTTTTATTGCCCTTTTGTTAGATAACTTACCGCCAAATGCAAATCTTCAGGGATTCAAATTAGGTTTGCAGCACCAAGTGTCAATTCTTTCCTTATTGCTCCTTGCCACTTAAGGCATGGGGGGGAAGTGGAGCAATAGGAGATGAACAGAGGGCCTAAGGCCTATCCTGCCAGTGCAGCGAAGAATGGCTCCGTGGGAAACTTGCTCAGGCATGCTCCTACTGCTGTTGCAAAAAGAATCCGTGTGTGCTGCCGACCCCTTTTTCAGTCCCTACCCCCACACCTGCCATTCACTTGGGAGCCAAGTAGGTCAGGTTTATCTTCAAAACATCAGACCATACCCCCTTGGGGCTGTGGCGTGTTGTGAAGCATGTTAGTTGGGCCCCATTGCCTAGCTAGGGCTCCGCGAATCCTGCTGAGTTAGAATCCTGCCCCACTGCTGTGTGGATGCATGCTGTTCTTACCAGTGTCACCAGCCCATAGGGCAGTGGCTTGTCCTATATCTCTTCTGTCTGGAAGGCTGATGATTCAGGTCAGTAACTCACAGTTATATGGAGATAGGGTGGTGCGAGAGGAAGCCTAGTGATGCATGCTCTTTATGCAAAGGTGGATACAGAGTCCACAAGTAGGAGAGCTCACGTGTCTGCCTCACTGCAGAAATATAACTTACTGAGTGTAACGGGGAGCACCAGCAGTTTTAGTTAGAGGGTATTTGAGTAATCAAGTGTTTTTATTGGGGATATGGGGCTTAGTTATTGAATAAAAAACATGATACAGCTTAGTGAATAGCATAACTGTTGAGGTTCTTTTCAGAGGTTAATTTGTTACATAGATTATCTGCTCAAATACTGTACATTCCCCTACCTTGAGGCTTAGGGGTTTATTAAATGAAACATGTAGTGCAAAAGCACAGTCTTTTTTCCTAATACAGTTTTTAAGCTTCCTGGCAGTTTTGCTCAAAATATCCTCCCCATCATCTCCATAATGTGCAGTCTTCCAAAAGGGACCCAGTGTGCATCTGTCATAAGCTTTTCCAGTGTCACTAGTAATAAGGATTAACCTCCGTATGTCTATCTACTGTGCATGAGCTTTATAAGGAGACATGAAAAATTGACTGGGGGCGGAAGGCAGAATATTGTTGGTGGAGGGTCCGTAGCTCTGGAATTCACATCACCCATTCATTTGACAGACTGAATTTGTTGACCTTCAAGGCATGGTAAAAGGCCAGTCTATTTACTCAGCTTTTTGCCTGAAGGGGCTAACTGCAGGAATTGGAAACATACTGTATGAAGCAGCACTCAAGGGTGGGAATCTATCTAGGTTGACGTTTTGTCAATTAACTATGTAAATTGTTTTAAAGTTTTCTGTGTGCAGAGAGTGTCATGGGTGCATTTTACAAATCCCAAAATAAATAAATAATATTACATCTTCTAAAGGCTGAGGCTAGAGGCAGTGAACTCCTGCTGAACTGTTTGAAAACCAGTGGAGTGCTATCATTTATTAATAAGCAGCACATAAAACTCAACCTCTTCAGATGCATTATCATAACATACCATGCAGTATTTACAGTGGGCGACATTCAACCCCACTGGCACAGGGAGCTGCAAATGCCGACAGAAACCACACTCTGATTCAGCACATCTCCACTGCCCGGGCTATACCTCATCCCACTCAGCACCACACACTTTTTTTTCCAGTGGTGCTGAATGGTTGTGGGTCCTAATGGAAGACACCTCATGGTGGACTATCCACTACCAGATGCCTTCTGGAAGATCTGTCAGAGTAGACCCTAGAGTGAACTAGGCCCCTTGTCGGTGACGGACTCGTTCACTCATATGCCCTTTTAACTCACTAAGAGCCGAAGTGTGTCTAGTCCTTATGGGGATGTGCAGTGGAGGGAGAAAGAAAAAAGAGCCTCCCCTAAACTTGCATGGCCCAAGACCAGGACAAGCATAATTGCAATCCTTATGCTTAGGGGAGCACAGGGCCTGCTGCCTCGCTACTGCTTTCAGAGTGCACAGCCCTTCCAAGGAGAAGGAGGGCTATGGCTCCAGTGGAGCTGGCCAGCCACACAGGGATGGGGTGGGAGGATGCTGTACCCCGTGAAGGAGTGTAGCAGTGTGTGCATTCCCACTGGGCAGCAGAGAGCCCAGGAGGCATTTTGCACCATCCCCAACTCTGGGCTGAGCCTAAATGGCACGACGGAGCCCTAACGGAATACTACACAATGTAGCACGATTTGATTTACTCATATTTTTATTCTTTCTTCCTAATCCCCTGTTGCATGCACATATGGAACAGACTGTGGCATATACAGTGTGCATATGTGATCACAGCATATGCAGCATGCTGAGCTGGTCTATGACTATGTATGAGAAAATATAATGTATGATGTGCATACACAAGCCTCAGTGCATAAGGAGCCATCGACACTCCCCAGAAAATTTGCAGAAACATCAAAGTTAGATTTTTGTTTACATGTATTTTCTCTTCCTTATGTTTCTGTTTTTGGGGACCCTTTTGGGGAAACAATGCAGGTGGGCTGAAGCCAGTTTGGTAAACTCTGGCAAGGCCGTAATTTCACAATAGTGTTAACTCTTGGCACATTACTAATGGCAACATTTGGCCAATTCCAGCTGTAGAACTTTGCAATCCATTAACCACATTTTGATCATGTGATGGGTATTGTAGATTTAACACCTGTGCCCAAGCTTTTGATTTTTCTCAAATTAATCACTCAACAGGCACCTATCTTCTCTGTGAATATAACAAAACATGCTATTGTCATCACTGCATTTATTATGATTGAAGCTCAAAGACAGTGAATTTTCCATCTCCTCTTGCTTATGATAACATTATTCAGCTTCAAGATTGAGATAGTCCCCTCTCCAAAAACAAAATAGCTTGAGTATGCCAAACTTCTTTTTTTTTTTTCATGCAACAATGTATATCTGTGTAATTTTTAATCAACTGAAAGTTAGTAAATATGGAAGTCTTTAGTACTTGACACTAACTTGTGTGAATCAATACCTGTTCAGTTACCGTTGTGCAAATAGATTCAAGCACCCCAATGATTTATTTTGCATACCTGGATACGTGGAGCCCTTTCTTTTACTAAACTGGTTGAATAACAGCTTTGTTAGCCTTAGTGCTGTGTGCTTTTGAGTGTACACACGCTATACGTCTACTGCGAAATCTCAGATTGCATTGATTTCTTGCCAAGATGGCAGGCAGCTGTCAGTGTGGACACAAGCAAACACAGATGGAGCAAGTAATTCAGGAGAGGATGAGCTATATGCCAATTCAGGCTTCTAAGGGGCTTAGCAGGTTGGCAGCCACCACAGCCCCAAGTCTTCTTAGTCTTTCAGATCAGCATAGCGAATCACACCCAGGAGACCAAGTTAATCCTTTCGATGGACCGTAGACCCTTCTGAATTTTCCTTTCTTTAGCCTTTTGTTTTTTCTTGCTTTGTCCTGAAAGTTAACTGCAACAGCAGAATATATTAGCCTAAGGAATACTGTCTCCATTACATCCCTGTCTACTGGCACATGGCAACTGCAGCACAAGTAAGGAATAGCTCCATTGCTGGGAGTGGGTTGAGATTTTACAGAAAAAATAGAAGTTTGAGATGCTGTTGTCAAGGTCTGAGGTTAAATATTATTCTATAGTTCTAAGCCACATTTTATTGAATTCTGCTGTTTGCCAACAGGCTTCAGAGTCTGCCCTTGTTAATCTGGAGAGTTATCACTTTCTCCATATGTACTTCCCCAAAGCAAGCCCCCAGAAACAGAGTGGTGGCCTTCCCCAGCTGGTAGAGTAAAACATTCATTCCCCACAATAGCCACCATGAATGCCCTTTTCTACAGTCAGTCAGAGGGAGACATGCATAGAAAGGTAAAGTCCACCAGACTGCTAGCCTGAGGCCTTATTCTCTATTCCCTCCCCACACCGCCCCAGGATACAAACAACTCTCGTATCCTGAGGGGTGGAGGCCTGACCTGGCGTCCTGAAGATTGATCCTATCCCCACCAAGACACAGGGATAACTTAGGGGTTTGAGCATTGGCCTGCTAAACTCAGGGTTGTTAGTTCAATCCTTGAGGGGGCTATTTAGGGATCTGGGGCAAAATCTGTACTTGGTCCTGCTAGTGAAGGCAGCGGGCTGGACTCAATGACCTTTCAGGGTCCCTTCCAGTTCTAGGAGATAGGATATCTCCATTAATTTATTTATCTGTTCTCCACGAGACCAAAGGAAAGGAGCCCCAGTGTGCCCCTTGCTTCTTAGGTTTTCACAGAGCAGCACAAGTCTCTCCTGCCCTGATGCTGGACCTGCCCTTCATTTACTTTTCACATCTGACTTTTGTAGAGATTTTGGCCAGCTAAGTGGTGTTACGAATAGGGGCAGTGTTGGAGCTTTAATTCAGACATATATCGCACATCCTCATAAAGGTTTCAGCAGTTTGCAATTGATGTTAGAATTTAAATTGCTGGGAGTCAAAGGGTCATGGTTACTGTACTTTATGTGTTTTAATATAAGCAACAGCTTGGCTTTCAACTCAACTTCAAAGGGGGGACACTCCAGTGTAAAAATAAATAAATAAATTCCCCAGGGACAACACCCTTGAATCTCCTGTCCATGAGAGAGATTCAGAATTCCTAAACTAAAGCCAGATTTTTGTTCTTGATTTGAATGATTCTGTAAAGGCTAACGGCCATTTTCAGCCCTGATATAAAGCTAGGGCAGCTGTTACCTTCAATAGAATGTCATCTACTTGCACCAGGGCGAGAGTTGGCTGAAAATACTGAATTCACGTTGGGCATTAGCCGGCACAACTTTCCTTCATTTCAAAGGGAATTGTACCCATTTATAGTAGGGCTGAATTGGGTCCAAAGTATCCAATAACCAGGAAACATCTGTTTTCCCTACTAAAATAGTAAGTAGGTAAAGGCCTTCTGCTGTGAGCCTTAGATTATGTGAACTGTGCTTGTTTTCAGAAACAATACTATATAATCCGTATAACACCTGTTACACAGAGGTGCCAAAATTCTTCTCTGCTAATTAGTATATGATATACATGTAGGATCTGTAGTTTAGAATATGACTTACATATAGCATCTCTAGATCTGGGAAGGTGAGGTGAAGAAGGCTACAGTGGCCAAGTTATAGGGAAAGTGATTGAATAAAATGGTACTGGAAGGCTTGGAGTAACGTTTAGTTGGATTAGTTTTCCAAAAAGAATAGAAGCCATAGATGAGGGAGAAGAGATGACTCTGTGGTATTCTAAGTTAAGAATGATTTCTGTGTGTGACCAAGAGTTTAGCAAAGAAAAATTAACCACAGCAAATAATTTAAGTAAATAAAAGTAAATATAATCTTCTCGGACAGATTTACTGTATTACTGCAGTAGCACTCATATTGGTACATACCTGCTAGTCTTGTTTCATTTACTGTTGGACAATTATACTTTTAGATGACCTCTGCTGCAATTTTTCAAGGTTTGCTACTAGTGCAAATATGTTAGTCATTAGCAAATCATTAAATATGATTATTTCAACTAATAATTTATACAGCACCATATGTGTATGGAATGCCTTTTAAATTAGTACAGTATTCTTTTCCCTTTCAGAGACATTACTTTACAATGTGTACCTTCTCCGAAATTTGCTAAGCCTGAGGGGAAATAGCTGGTTAAGGGAAGAAGTTTTAAAGTAGATTCCAGAAGACAGAGGCAGATTAAAATTTATGGGACCGAGCAAAAAAAAACATTTGGGCCCCCTACACCCAGAACCCAGAGGTGTGGGGACATGGGCTGGGTGCTGATCTCAGGTCCCCTGGCTCCCATGCAGGGCAGGTGGAGGGTCCTTGGCTCCCCACAGTAGCCTGGGCTCCCAGGGTGGCTCTTACCACTGCCCGGTTCCGGCTTCTGGCCTGGCCAGGAGGTGGTGCCCCAGTGGAAGAAGAGGAGCGGAGAGCAGGGCCACAGTTCCGGCAGCTGTGGCCTCCCCACTTCTACCCAGGTTCTGGCGCTCCTGTGCAGGCCCCCAAATTGTCCAGGGTCCCTGAGCACAGGCCCCATAGGTCCATGCATTAATCCTCCACTGCCAGAAGGGGGTGTTAATTGAGATTTGGAGGGTGTCAGAGAAGACACCAGTGTGGGATGGGATCTATGAAGGGCCTTAGGGATTGCAACTCTGAACATAATGACCCTAAGTCATAGGCATCTAGAAAATCACAGGAACAAACAATTCTGCTATCCATAAAGCTGAGTCAGGTGCATAGGCTCCCTATACAACGAATGGGGAGAGATAGGCACCTTAGACTGCCATCCACAAAGCCAGAAGGCTGGGTGGAGAGCCGGGAGTTTACACTGTTAAAGTGGGAAGAAGGGTCACTAAGTCCTTTAACAATTTCCAACACACAAAACTGGGCCTTAGTACTCTGGAGGAATAAGTGCCTACTAAATCTGGTGCATTATCAGTCATTATAAATTATTTTACATTGAGTCTGGTGAAATTTTCAAATCTCATGGTGGATATTCAGAGAAAACTGGGCCTGATTATGCATTCACTCTACATGCAGAATTCCCATTGGAGCCAATAGGATTTTCATACATAGTACAGCAGCAGAATAAGATTCACTGTCAATGAGAGATTGCATCTACCTCCAGACATCAACCGCTCTGAGCCCTAGAAAGCTGAGCAATAAGAGAGCTTTGCACAAATGGCAACATGTTACAACACTGCAAGAGAAAGGGAAGAGAATTGTGAGCCCCGACATGTGTATCTAGGACAGCACACCTACAAAGCCTGTTTCCTACAATCCACTGCTTAGTGTTTTGTGACGGAGGGGAGAGTTTGTGCATTTGTTTCATGCGGCATGCTGCTCACCTCTTATTTGGGGTTAAATGGCCTTATGCTGTTCCCACTGTAGCCCATGGAAGTTTTGTAGTTGTCTTTGATATGTGCAGGATCAGGTCCTTTGATGTGTCTATCATCACTGTTCCAGTTTTGGATTTTAGCCGTTTCTCTTACATAATTTATCCCCCCCCCCCCCCCCCGCACCCAAAAGAAAACCCCTCATGACATGGAAAACAGAGCATGTATCAGACTGATAGAAATAGTGCTTTACTTTGCTCTTGTGTCAGAAATAGATCTTGATAGCTTTGTTTTCAATATTTGCAAAGGGTTAACTAGTGTTTCTGTTCTACTCTCAATCCACTTCATATAATTACTTGGTGGATCATATAATAGAATTACTTAGTATACTTAGGATATTTTTGATTAAGACAAAGGAAATACCACTCCTACTGAAGTCTAATCAATTCAATAGAAGGGTTCTGAAGATCTGTACAACTTAAGAGAACAGATCAATAACTACTTCTTTTTCTGATGGGCTCAAATGATCATAAGGACTACAGTTACAAGTAGATTACCAATATAAAGATACACTTGAGCTATAAAATGAAAGTTATGCAAACAATACTGACTAATTGTGTTTTTATATTTTATATGTGCAAACTGGCATACCAAACCAATACTGATTTCTAGTGGGGCGTAACAGACAAGATCCTAGAGTTCTCTAGGAGTGCTATCCTCCTACTGTTACATTAAAATGATTACTCATTCCATACGTTGTTGAACCACTCAAATCTTTTTGGGGAAATGGCTGAGAAAACAGTTTAGTTGTTGAAAGCTGGCGGTGTGCCAAAACTGAAGAGATAAAGGTAACATCATAGAGAAGGTTTTGGTTGGATATTCACTGCAGATGCTCTATCTCAAATTCACTAGAAGGACATAGCAGACTTTCTCACCAGGGAGCCTTTCTCTACATTGAATGGAAAGCCTCTGGAAACAGATTATAAACCAGCCCAATAATACTGCATGAGCCATTTCACAGTTGTCTTTGTGAAGTGCACAGACGGAAAGACAATACAGCATCGGATAGATCGCATGGGATTATTGTCTCTCCTTTTAGATCTTCACTCTGCTGTTTTACAAAACATAGGCTATAGAGGATGAGGGATGATAATTCGGAACAGAGATTTTGGGAAAGCACTGCAACAGCCTGGGCAGATTCTGGCCAGACCTTGGTACACAGGGACGCTGGTGCAAAAAGTCACCCATTTTTTGTGTCCTTGCACAAACATAGGCCAGACCCTGGTTGTGAGTATAATGCCTGCTTTCTCTGAGTGCCCCAGAATTCCTACTGGGAGGCTCCAGCAGCAACACGTTCCTTCCTCGCCTTGTCCCAATGAGTGTCTAATGCATGAGTAGCACCTTGCCTATAACATTGTTTTAAGTTAATGAATCAGTCAGTAGGTGTAACTATTAAATCCATTTCCTGCCCTCAAACAGGTAAGCATTTGCCAGGTTCATTGTGATTGGCATGTCTAGACAATGCCAGTCACTGATTGGATGATTTCACAGGTGAGGGGCTGTGGTATAAAGCTGCCATTTTAGAGTAGGACTACTATTCATTTTATGCTGGCATTAGAAGCAGCTTCTTTTCTTTTTGGTCCAAGCTTTCTGATTATGCCTATGACATCAGACAGGTGTAGATGATTTTGTTCCGTAAATGGCTGGGTATGGCCTTTTTGCATAATATTTTAAAATTTCCATTTCTGAATAATGATAGCAATAATAAATTCCAGGCAGTACATTTCTGGGAAATTACTGCATTTGCCTGGCAGTTAAAATCACTTGGATTTAACCCTCTTGCCTCACTACACATCTGCAGGATACATTGCTCCTTTCCCTACAGCCTAGAAATCACTGACTATTGATTTTTCCTGCTTTGAGCAGGGGGTTGGACTAGATGACCTCCTGAGGTCCTTTCCAACCCTGATATTCTGTGTCTATGATTTGTACTGGTATGATGAAAATGGATAGTGGACTGTCTGGCATTCTGACTAGTTGACAAATTTGGCTTACAAATTATATCTGACAAGGCTGGCTTAGACTTTAGGTCATCACTTTATTACAAAGATCTGGCAGCCTTCTCTGATTACAGTTCTAACTACTTGCCTCGCCAATTAGACAATGTTAGTTGAAAATCTCCTAATATATGTGTATTGTAAAAATGTTGTAGCCACTGCTTTGTAGCTTTATATTTTAGAAGCTCCAGAACGGGATGTTAAAAACCTTTGAGCTTAGCCTCAGGCCCTTAGTTTTTTCTCAGGTGACCTTTGAGAGACAAGGAACTCTTTTTTCATAGCTTGCCTTGGATAGCTCTGTAAATGATTTATTTGGTAATCCTAGCTGAAGCGGACACACCTGAAGGAGCACACAACACAGGTAGTTTAATGAAAAGTGGTAGGAAGGCTGCAGCTTTATTGAATTAAAGAGGTCAAAATTTTCATGATCGTTATAGACAGACACCATGGTGAAAAGCAGTTTAAAACAGAGAGAGGCCTTCAGAAACACCTTTCAGATTAAGGCCCAGGCTGTGCTTTTAACTCATGACCTGAATTCTGGTGGAAGGTACAGTTAGTAGGAGTTAGGATGTAGAGGGATTGTCCTGGAGAATCAGAAGCTCTGATGAAGCACTTGTTGGAGCTCCCTCTATGTACTGGCTTAGATTTGCTGGCTGGCTCTTTCTTGACTTTTGCCTCCACAGGGCTAGCCATAATCTCCTGTAAGTCGAACCTTCATCATTCTGTAATTGGATCTGCATCAGCCTAGATGCCAGACATGTTATCTCTGCTACACCAATCACTTATGTCTCGTGCTGAGGAATTTGGTATTCCAAGGAGGGGAACCACTGCTGGCAATGCTAGTGATTCCATCCCCCTCCCCAGGAGTTAAAAAATTTCCCCCTCTCCAGTAATTGGATTAGAGCATAAATAAATTTCCATTCCTCTTTCACCATGTCCTGCAAGAGCACTTAAACTAAGCCCCCTGCAAAGATTATCCATTGCAGAAACAAAAAAATCGCAACTAAAGTATCACATACATCTTGTTCATAATGAAGTATAAAAGTAATGAGCTTGCTACAGATATCAGAATGACTCATCAAACCTCAAAGCATATGGAGAACACAGTTAAGCCATAGTAAATAGCAGCATGTATACAGCGGTCAAAAGGAAAATGAATGATTTATGTACTTTAAATTCAGCCCAGGAGAGAAACTGCATATAGATGAGTGAAAGTTGGGTGGGCAAGAAGTAGTAAACCATCCCTTGCAGCTATATAGAAAAGCTGACCCTTCAAAGTTCCTTTGCAAGCTGGTGACACAGTAAGTGTTGGTGCCAAGGGACTCTGCTGACAAGATTCCTGCAAAAACTTCATCCTACCATCTGGGTTCCCAAAACACACCCTGTCTTTAGGGCTAGAGTGAATGCTAGAGAATCCCCCTGAATACACATTTATCCTGTGTAATGTACTGCAAGGTTGTGGGAAAGTGGCAATATAATTGAATTAAACAGGTGACATTATTCACTACAGTAATTAAGATAGATCACCTTACAAACCAGGAGATAATTCTTGCAATAGAAGCATATTGTAGGTCCCCATGGGACTTCATCTTATAATTGGATCTCACGTTGCTTAGATGTCTCTCAACCTATGTTGTACTGGCTGGATGTTCTTCATGCTCAGGAACTGGGCACCTGTAATAGGAGAAATCACCCCAATGCCTGTCAGTTTGGATTCCTGTGGTAGCACTTGATTGTAACACCTGGGAGTTAAATGTTTTTCCCTTTCCAACCCCACTAACTGGATTAGAGTTTAAATAAATCTCTGCTCTCTCTCGTTTCCCAGATGGGCATTTAATCTAATTCCTCTGTGGTGATTATCCAATACCCATCACAGATGAAGCTAACAGTTTAGTTGCCAAAAATTCCCTAAGACAACAATGAATGCCTAGGCTGAACATATCCCACACAACTGAGATGCGAACCATCAGGCTGGTAGAATCCAGGATTAGTATTTGCAGGTGTGCTCTACTCCCAAGGTGCATCCGAAGAAGTGGGTTGTAGCCCACGAAAGCTTATGCTCTAATAAATTTGTTAGTCTCTAAGGTGCCACAAGTACTCCTGTTCTTTCTACTCCCAAGGGCTCATATAAGTATTCTCAATTCCCGGGTAGTATTTTTCCTGGTCTGATCCATGACAGGATTGGGAGGAAGTGACAGGAGGATGAAACAATAACAGGCAGTAACTCTATTCAATCCCTTTTGATTCTGATTAGAAGTCCTTCGACCCTTATTCTTGCAATCATTTTTCACTAAAGAGCACAAGGACTGTGTCCTGGGGAGCCAAAATGTATTTTCCAGTTTCAAACCAGAGATGAGGGAGGAGCAGGTCTGTGCCATGTGCCAGCAGAGGCATAAAAATATCCAAACTAAAGCCCAGCTGGGATTCCTGAGTTCTAACAATGCCCAGCCTAAAAGAAGGGTAAACATGACAAAATGCGGTGGCAGCATGCTCAATGAGAACCAGGGCCCGGCATCGTGTATCCTGACATGGACTAATCTATGACAAGAAACATTCAGGACACCAATGGTGTTCACTTGAACTGTTGAGGTGGTCTCTGATCTGAAAAAACAAAACAAAACCCCAAACCCACCATTTTTTTGAGGGATAAACACAGGAACGTTAACACCTTTGTGGATCCTGCATGTGAATTGTTCAAAAGATTTCCATCCCATGCAAGTACAGCAACCCCTCCCACCTAGGGAACAATGTAAGCTAGGCCCACACTGCATGAAATGCGCACTGTAGCTCAGTGTGACACTGCCAAAGCCATATGATGAGCCTACCCCTCATTGACACAATTTTAGTTGATCATAGTTCAGCCACAGGTCATGTCAATGTGCCTGGGGTACCCTTACTGTCTGGGCCTGTGGCTGTATAGCCGTCTTGGTAAGTAATTATGAAAGTATCTTTAAACAGGAGGTAACAGTACCATTGTTCACAACCCTATGTACGATGCCTAGTTTTGATCTTGGTTGCTGTTCACCAAACAGTATTAATACAGATGATTCTCCTATTACTTTGAATCCTCTAATAATGCTCCTGTTGCAGGAGTGGCAAGATTCTCCAAAATACCACTACATTTGGATTTAGGAACCAGTCCATCTACTCTGTTCTGGTTCTTACAGTGCACCCATCTCCATGGTATCGGAATGCCTGACTGGCTTGCTCATTGGCTACTGGTTTGGACTATGCTGGATTTCATCCTCCTGAACCAAGGGTGCCAACTGGTGGTCAGTGCTTGGCAGAGGGAAAGTGGGGAAGTATGGAACATTCCCTCCACACTCAGGCCATGAAGAGGAGGAAGCTATAGCAGCTGGTGAGGCTTGTCCAGCCACTTGCTTGTAGTGCATGTGGTGAATCCTAGACACCATATTAACAGCCAGTGCCCTGTACCAGAGAGAGGGAGCCAAATAAAGAGGTTGCCCAGAGCTCCTGCAAATCAGACCAGGAACACAACAGAGGTGCTGGCAGCATGAGCATGGATAGGAGCATTACAACATCAGAGGGAATTCTGCTGCCTTATCTTTAAACTACTCCTCATACCACTTCAGACAGAGTCCTGCAGCAATTTAGCCATTGTAGAAGAGGAGGCTGGCCTGGAGGTGGAAGAACGTCAGACATCAGAGGTGTTCCAGTGTAAGGAGGATCTATACAAACAAGGTCTCCAGCACTTCATCACCAAGTCAGGATCAAGTTCAAAGCTTTGTGCTAGGGAAGCATCAGCAAGGAGCCATGTCTAGTCCCTCAGTCAATCAAATCATTTCAGGTCAGTGACCTGACCAGATCTGAGCTGAATCTTATAAAATGGATACAGAGGTATAGTGAACAAAGAATCATACTGTTGGAGAAGAGCAGTTTGAAAAGAAAATGCAGCTGGGTGGGGTATAGATCTACATAGATTAGTGACAGGTTCTTATAATGTTAAAAAGTGAATATCTCTGAAGAAGTAACCAAAAATGAGGACAAAATTCTAGTAGTTCAACTGCTTGCAGAATACAAAACATAATTTCCTTATGCGAGGAAATATTTCTTATCAATTTATTTTTAAAGACATTTCTTGATAAGAAGTGATAACTTTTTAACTGGTCAAACTTCTCCAGATTAGCTGACTAAGACAGCTTTTCAGAAAACCTTAAGGAAACTTATTCCTTTCCTTCCAAACTAAAACAAAAGTATCTCTATTTACTGGGCACCAAATCTGTTGGTATTTAGCTGAATGTTGTACATTTGCATAAAAATGTGGTTACAAAACAAATGCAAATGACTGTAAGCCTTTACAGAGTCCATTGGAGCTGGGTCTTCTACATTGCAAAGCAATAGGGCTTGAACCTTGGATCCTGGCTTGACTCAGACCATCCACCCTCATGGGGTCCTAGGACCCTGGGTCAGTGTGATTTGTATGTAGATGGAAGGGGGGTTAGGCTTGAACATGAGTTTGAACTCTGGGTTTATATAGCAGTGTAGACATACCCACTTGAGCCTTGCAAGCCTGAGTCCTCTGACCCAAGCCAGCCACAGATGTGCTGTGGGTCTTTTATTGCAGTGTAGATGTACCCTCACATTATTATAGAACTGCAGGTTTAGAAGGGACAGCCAGGGTCATACTAACCCCCCGCCAAGATGCAGGATTTGTTGTGTCTAAACTATCCAAGGGTACGTCTACACTTACCGGAGGGTCCGGCGGCAGGCAATCGATGTTCTGGGATCGATTTATCGCGTCTGGTTTAGATGCGATAAATCGATCCCGGATCGATCCCGGAAGTGCTCGCCGTCGACGCCGGTACTCCAGCTCGGTGAGAGGAGTACGCGGCATCGACGGGGGAGCCTTTCTGCAGCGTCTGGACCCACGGTAAGTTCGGACTAAGGTACTTCGAATTCAGCTACGTTATTAACGTAGCTGAATTTGCGTACCTTAGTCCGAAGTGGGGGCTTAGTGGGGACCAGGCCTAAGACAGATGGCTTCACTGTTTCAATATAGTTTAAACTCTCCATTGGTTTCAGTATGACTGCACCCCATTTATACTACGGATGAATTTGACCATATTACTGCATTGAAAAGTATAATAACGTGTCTTCTGCTTACTTTGATGCAAGTCCACTGAGATCATTTTCGAATAAGCATGTTATCTTGTTACGCAGATGATTACTAGGGAGCATATTGAAAACATAATAGCATTTGCCATTGTAGAATCATAGCAGTTAGAAAAGAGAAAGACCTATTAGGCCATCTCATCCATCCTCTTAACAGTACAGGATTGTTCCCTACAATGTATACTTTATTGCAGTTCATGCAGTCTAGTTTTAAATGTCTCCAGGGTTGTAAGTAAAATTGCAAATTAACAAAACATTGGAGGTTTTCATCATCTTTTATTGTCACTCACCAGTACATCTTTGACTTTGATCTCGTTCAGAATTTTCCCATTGCGATTGATGAAAAGTCAGATGATAACAGGAAGTGACTGAATTATCCATTCGCTATGCAGAAAGCAGTTAACCACAATTGAAAACAGAAAAGATAGAAGCCTGAGGGGTAAAATTCCCCAGTGGTAAGTGCTGGGGCTCCACCCCACTAAGAGGTTTTGCCATAAAGGCCTGATCCAAAGCCCACTGAATTCAGTAGAAAACCTCTCATTGACTTCAGTGAGTTTTGGATTAGGCCCTCAGTGAGTAAGTATGTTTTTGGATCATTTTAAAAATATGTAATTAGAGCTTGTCAAAATTTTGACTCTTTTTTTTTTTTTTTTTTTCAAATTCCAAATGTTCACCGTTTTTGACCAGTTGTGCAAAGAGTATTTATTAGGGCTGGTTGGAAATTTTCTATCAAAACTTTTTTGACAGAAAATTGGGTTTTCAACCAAACAATTTTTCTTGTGAGGAAAAGTGTCTACTTTCTGCATATTGTTTTTTTCATATTTTGTAGAAAAAATAAAAGTCACAAAAGAGGAAAGTTTTTGATGTTGGGTTTTGATGTTTCACTGAAAAGCCAACATTTTCTGCAGAATGTTTTGATGAAAACCAAAAAAGTGTGTGCTTGTCAGAATTCTTCAAGGGGAGAGGGGAACAGTTTTCTGAACAGCTCTGATATTACTTATTAGACAATGCAAATTAGTATTAGACCATTCTTTAAGAGGTGGACTTTCAGTCCAATACATTTTAATATATTAAAAATGTGTGGTATATTGATGAGAGCATTGAACTGGGACACAGGAAATCTAGGTTCTATTCCTAGCACTGACCTGCTGGATGAATATGGCAAAGTCAGTTTCCCACTCTTTGTGTCTTTGTTTCGCTTCCTGTAAATTGGTCTCCTTAGTAAAGTGCTTTGAGATCTATGAAAGAAAAGTGCTATTTAAGAACTAGGTGCTCTTATTAACAGCTTCTGTCAATCCACAGCATGGAGATCAGAGACACTGACAGAGGAATAAAAAACCCTCGCAGGGTCTCTTAGGCCCTGATCTTGCCCATATAGAGTCATTTGTGGGATCATGCCTAAATCCATTCCATTTCCACTCTGGGATAGTCCACAGAGCATAATCTTGGGTGCTTTTATAGTCTAATTTTAAATGACTGCTACAATAATGGGGCTCCCACCATTCTCTTTGGCATCAGAAGAATGCGCCAAAACAAAAAAAAAAAGTGACTGAAAAGGCACCAAGAAATCCATAAATAAAAAGTTAGAAAAAGTGCATATTGGAAGCAAAGTCAGGAGGGGGAAGGAAAATGGGGATGAGAGTTAGAGAGGAAATTAATGTAATTTAAAAATCAAATGGTTATTAGGGGCTACAGTAGTCTCCAATGAGTCCTTGGTGTAAGGGGCTTTCTTTTGTAGATAAACACCATTTTATAACAATGAAATAAACCACTTTGTGGGTATATGGTTGTGGTAACATCCATCATTCATTATACACATGATCAAATAACTCATAGGATAGCGTGTAATGCTACACCCTGTCATAAATTATTCTTTACATACTTATTTCCCAGTAGTTTGTCTGAATTAAAGTTAAAACCAGGCAGTAATATTTGCTTACAAAACCCTCAGGGGGCCAGGATACACTAGTGGAACGCTATTGAAATGATATGTAAGGAGGTAAAAGTTAGACATTTGTACACTAATTATACACAGTTATATTTCCTAATACCTGCCTACTCTACAAAGGCATAAGGGAGTCTTCACTTCTGGGTAGGAGAAGTAGTCAGTAAAACTAGAGCAACTTCTTACACCACTTTCTTCTGGCTTCTTGGAGTATAAATTACCCCAATTTAAACATCTTTATGCACTGTTAGAGTGGATGTAAGCAGGTCTAAGGGAGTCTAACTGCATGCAGGGAGTCTAAGGACCTGATCTAACCCCTACTGACTTCAGTGAAAGTTGAATAAAGGCTCTGTGCAGTGTAAGGGATCTACTTAAAGTCACACCCGTTTACGCAGCACTTCAGAATTTGGTCTGTTACTTAGGCCTGGTCTACACTACGGGATTAATTCGGATTTAGCAGCGTTAATTCGAATTAACCCTTCACCCGTCCACACAACAGAGCCATTTAGTTCGAATTAAAGGGCGCTTTAAATCGATTTCTGTACTCCACCTCGACGAGCGGAGTAGCGCCAAAATCGATTTTGTTAATTCGAATTAGGGTTAGTGTGGCCGCACACCACCGAATTAATGTGGTTAAAATGAATGGGGTAGTGTGGCCGCACACCACCGAATTAATGTGGTTAAAAACCGAATTAATGTGCTTAGTGTGGCCGCGCACAATCGAACTTATACAACCTGTTTCCCAAATTCGAATTATCTAAATTCGGATTAATCCCATAGTGTAGACATACCCTTAGCTTTGTAACAAAATTGGAAGCCAGAAGAAGCAACAACAAAATTGAAACAAAACCAGACAAGAAAAAAGAAATTTCAAAATAGCTAAAATGGGTTCTTTTCAGTACTTAATTTATAATGAACAGAAAAACAAAATAGAACCCCACAATGTTCTGAATTGTGAAAAACTGGTTTTGATAGTTTTCTTATATACAAAGGTTTTCAGTTTTAACCAAGAAAACTATCAAAACCAATTTTTCACAATTCAGAACATTGTGGGGTTCTATTTTGTTTTTCTGTTCATTATAAATTAAGTACTGAATATAAATATATATAAATATAAAATATTGTTCCCCCTTCAATTCCCTGCCACCCCTATCCCCACAACCCTTAGTAGTTCTGCAGGCCCTTGTCATGCAGCTGATGGCTTTAAAAGGTAAAACATCTGAACTTTAAAGTTCATTATTACTCCAGCTGGGGGAAAAAATAACAAAATGGAACATTCTACTAATGAGGTTTGGCACAATATTACTTTTTTCACTTGTATTGAGGAGAGAGTTCATTTTAGTTAATATTATTTCCATATTTATGTATGTATACAGTAGCATTTATGCTCTGCTCTCTCAGGACCTGATTCTGCAACCCCTACAATAGGATTACTTGGGAAGTTACCATTTAGCAAGTTACCATATTGCATATCTATCTGGCTGTCATAAATGTTATTGTCTGAGGCAGAAACTAAACAAGTTATTAAAAATGTCTTCTGCTGAAATGCATTTTTATAATCAAATGCAGTGACACTATATACTTCATACACTATACATTATTTAGTAATATTAATCAATTGTAGGAGCTCTAAGGAACAAAGATGATGCTTGCTTTACGGAGTACAGGAAATTCAGTGAAACCAGACAACCTACAGTAAATTATGCTCTAACATTTGTTGCTTTTGTTATCCATATACCTGATAGATTCAGAAGGTAAGTAATGACATGTGGGTTTAGGCAAGAATCCAGATATATGTGAAAATATGTTCATGAGGAAAACACATTAAAAGGGTTTGGTTCCATTTTGACAGCTGTAATTTATAGACTATATAAGGGTTTAAACTGCCTGTACCAGGTATTATTGAGCTGCTATATTTGGCTAGATTCTGATCTCACTTACACCAGTGGAAATCCAAATTAACTATTAATAGCAGATAGCTGAGTGCGCGTGGCCCTCTCTTCTTTATTGTTTCTGGTCTCTAGAACATGGAA
Source organism: Terrapene triunguis (assembly GCF_002925995.2). NCBI lineage: Eukaryota > Metazoa > Chordata > Testudines > Emydidae > Terrapene > Terrapene triunguis. The sequence continues at coordinate 1,897,592 of NW_020664393.1, forward strand.
ATCAAAGTTACTCAGGCATTCCATATCATTGCCCCATGAATTCAACAAAATATGCGGAGAGAGGGGCACACATTTTGAATGGTATTTGTTTTCATTTTATTTTACTTTTCTCTCCCTTTTATATTATCCTTCTTCTGTGCTCCCACTTCCTCTACAGAATACTTAGGGCCAGATACTGATATCCTTACTCAGGTTGAATAATACTAACCCTGTGAGTAGACTAATTGAAATCAACAGAGCATCTGATAAGTAAAGTGCTACTCAGCATAAGTAAAAGTGGCAAAATCTGGCCCTAAGTACATGAAGAAATACTGTCCTATGCGCTGTTCTTTATGCACAAGACATTCAGGGAGATGCAGTTGTCACCCAGTCCGGAAGGATACGATTTGTGCCTGTCACAGGTGGGGAATGGGAAGCAATCTAAAAATGGTTTAATTTAAAATCCATGACCGTTCAAAGAGTAGACTTTGGTTCCACTTGTTCATACCAGGATCTCACTACATAGCTAAGAGTGTGATTTGGGAGCATGCAGTATGGTTTTGAGCAACTGTCCTACAACTTTTGCATTGTTTTATTTGCTCACTGTGATATATTTTTCTTTGTCAATCTAGTGATGGAGACACTCAGATACTACAGTGATGGGGCCGTATAGTTACATAGACAGAAAAATAAAGATATAGAAGTTTTGCAATGATGTTGCTAACAACTTAGTTGTGTTATTTTGGTACTAAATTTTCCTCATGGAGAGTAATTAATTAGGTCACAGTACAATAAAGAGACGTACATTTTATCTTGTTTTTAGACCTTAACTTGTATCCCTGGGCTAGAAATCTTATTGTCATTGTTGACCCTGAACTTTCTTTTTCCTCAGACATCTCTCCCTGGTTTGTCTATCACCATGACTGGAACATTGCCAGAGTTTGCCCTCACCTTGACCCTGCCTCTCATGAAATATCTGTTTGTTGTCCTACTCACTTCTCATCTCAGCTATTGCAATCCCCTCTTTTAAATTCTCTCTTTGATGGTCTCTTTAAATTCTCCGGGCTTGATTCAATGCTGCAGTGGAACACATGCTGCAAATTCCTGTTGTGGCAAGTTTATTTTGGGATGCAGAGGTGCAAGCTGCCTGCATGCTCTAGTCTGTTCAGGACTCTGTCACCATCAGAAAGAGGGGTGGAGCTATCAGAGGGATCCATGGCATCTGGGAGATACATTGATTCAGCATTTCTCCAAGGCAGCTTCCAGTCGCAAAGCTCCTATGGAGCCCCAAGCCTAAATTAAAGCTCACCTGGTAGCGTTACTACTGCCTACCTTCTCCCAACGATGAATCTCCCCTCAGATGCAGCTGCCCCACTAGGATCCAGAATGCTGTGTCCAGGCCACTTGCTATTCCCATCAAACAGGATCATGTCACCTCATGCTCTGTCTAATCAAGTCTATCTACTCAATGAGTCTGCATATAGGAATTGCTGAGCAGTAGTTCTCCATGGAAGAAGAGACTGGAATCTCCATTTGAATGCATTGTCTCTGCCACAGGGATCATGGCAAAGGCCTTGTGTTTAAGCAGCCATAATACTATGCAAATAAATCATACTTCTAAAGGTGCCTTCTGTCCTGGTCTACATTAAGAACATAAGAGCAGCCATATTGGGTCAGACCAAAGGTCCATCTAGCCCAGTATCCTGTCTTCTGCCAGTGGCCAATGCCAGGTGCTTCAGCGGGAATAAACTGAACAAGCAAACATCAAGTGATCCATCCCATGTCACCCATTTCCACCTTCTGGCGAACATAGGCTAAGGACACCATCCTTGCCCTTCCTGGCTAATAGCCATTGATGGACCTATCCTTTATGAATTTATCTAGTTCCTCTTTGAACCCTGTTTAGTCATGGCCTTCACAATATCCTCTGGCAAGGAGTTCCACAGGTTGACTGTGCGTAGGCCTAACATCTTCAGTGACGTGGTAGCCATACAGCTGTCTGCTTAGATATTTCTTGTGTTGCATGAAAGATTTCAGTGTACCACATTTATCAAATGATGTTCTATAAAAATCATCTGTTCTCATCTTTCCATGATTTAAAAGATCCTCAGGATGACTCCATGGATTGGCAATAGGAAATTGGGTCTCTTGGTTTGTCACTGGTTCAGTGCTGACCTAGGTCATTAGCATCTAAAAGCTATTTCCATGGGTGACCTATGCATAATGAATTGGTGCTCTGAATCCAGCTCCTCATGCATAAGTGTCCAAATAAATAAAACTACCAATACAATTGGTATCAGTTTTGTCAATGCTAGCAGAAAAGCCAGGGACTGAATGAGCAAAGGAGCAGACTTGCCCTTTCATACCCATAGAGATGCCCCAGAACAGGATTGCGCACCAGGACTGTGAGAATGTGAGGAAGCTTCTGTTGACTTTGATGTTCTTTTCCTGTTGATAATCAAGGGCTATAGTCTCCATGGGCTGTCAAGCTGGCTCCTTTCAGAAGCAATCATTCTTATTTTTTAAAATAGTTCTTGCACATTTAATGTCAAAATCCTTTTAAAAGTCTTTTTTAAATGTATAAAATTGTCGTGCTTGCTTTGCTTTGACTCTCTTCTTGTTACTTAATTCTAGTTCTGATATAGGATATCATTGTACTTTGGCTCTTAACTCCACTGTCACTTCCCTCTCCCCACCCCCACCCAACACATACAGTACAGTGTAACAATATTACAGCAGTGGGGGAGCAGCATGACCCAGAGGATGGATGACACTTGGATTCTATTCCCAGGTCTGTCATCCTCTGTAGGATCTTGATCAAGTCACATTGCCTCTCTGTGCTTCAGTTTCCCCATCTGCAAAGTGGGGATAATGGAACTTTCTAAAGTGCTTTGAGATCTATGGAGAGAAAGTATTATATAGTAGCTAAGTATTTATTTATCATTATTATATCAGGAGAATCCACAGTTTTCTCTGTGGCGCAGGGTATGTTCAGTGAATGAATAATTCTGGCGGATGAAATAGTCAGAAATGCCTGAAGCCCCTCAAACACATCTAAATCAGTTCTCAAAAGTCTGACACTGGTTTTCAGAGATAGTGGGGAAATGTGTGAAGATAACAGGCTGGATGTTGATCTCAATTACAGACATGAAAATCCAGAGTAACTGATATCAGAATATGATTCAATATTTGCAATAATGTTACTGTGATCAAATCTCAGTCTACCGTTGGCATCCAGTCTGGAGCAGAGAGAGATGACTAGATGGAAAAGTACTTCTGGGACATATGAAAACTACTACTATTAATACATATTAACTCTATTAAAACAACACCAGGTCCATATCCTGCTTTGCATAAAGGGAGTTTTGCCCACTGAAACTATAATCTAGATTTGGTCCCAAACCTGAACTCCTGATTTGAATCCCTTTGAATCTTTGAAGAAATTTGAATTTGATTCTGATTCTTCACAGCTTGGACCTGTCTCTGTTCCATTGTGAATGTGATGAGTTAATTTAGAGCCAATAAAATACTTTACGAGTTTAAGTTGTATTCAAAAGGTGCATTGTTGTAACACAGTTTCTTTAACAAAAAACCCATCCATTGTGTAAGCAACTTCCCTATTGTTTTATTTCTAGAGTAAAAACAAAAAGGGAAGTATGTAAATATTGACTTAAGAAAAGATCTGTTACAGAAAAGTGCTCCTGACTAGTTTGGTTAAAATACAGTACAAAGATGACTTCATCACGCTTTCAGTTCTTTCTTTTTGTCTCTCTTTCACTGCTTTCTGAAAAGCACTGTCTCATTCTGAAGCTACATGGCACTAAATTCATCCAGCTGGAGGAATTTTGCTCATGAAGCTGCCAAGAATCAAAGCAGGTAGGACAGAAAAATTAGAGAAAATGAAAAGGATTATGTAAACTCAGGGATAGGATGTAGGTATTCTCTATTGGATAGCCAGCAAAAGTGTAGAGCTTGCCAAATATGTATTTTACTTTGCATGAAAATATTTGAAGAAAACATTTTTTTTTTCATTTGGAAACTATTTGGGTTTCAACTGGGGAAAAAAAGAAACAATTTCAATTTTTGAAAATTTTAGGTTTTTGAAGAGTTTTGGGGTGAAAATTTGCCCCCCTCCCAAAAAAAACCCAGTGGTGGCAAAACTCCAAAATTTGGGGGCATCAATTTAATTTTTAGACAACTTAGACAAAAACATGTTTCTGAGAAAATTTCAACTACATTCAAATGCCATTTTTGTCTCCCTACCCTCAAAAAAATAACAAGGTTTATTATATGAAAAACTTTCAACCAACTCAATCAAAGTGGCTCCTTGAGTGCAAGTTGCACACCTATTGACTCTTCAGGGAGGTATGGGAGCACTGTTCTCCACAGAACTTTGCTTATTGTGCTGTTAAAAGTCAGTGCCAACGTGAGCACAAGCAAGTTTTCTGTTGTGACATATTTATTGTAGCGCTGCTGTAGTTTGTTGAATAATATTAGCTGTTTTAGCACTAAAACTTTCAAAAGCATGTATTGTTTGTACTATTACATGTTAGAAGGAACAAATATCATACGTTGCCCCTTCCTGAGCTCCCAGGCACACAGAGGCTGAGTGACTGCTACTACAACATCCCTTTGTGGTGCATCTTACTGAACCAGTTTTGCCTGGCCCTTCACACAAGGGTTGGAGGGGTAATATTCCTTACGCCTTTCCCCTACATTGCATAAGAATCTGTATCCAAGTAATGGCTTCAGGATTTGGCCCAACCTGAATATCTCTGTAGTGGTTGAGTAATTTGCAGAATGCAGGTTAAGCAGAATAAAGCAGTTGGATTCACTCACTGTAGGAATGTCAGGAGGTCAGACCTTTTCAGAGCCATGGGTAGGATGCTAATTGTATGGGGACACCTCTGCAGGCCACATATTGTCAGGGGCCTAGCTTCTAGCACAGCCAATCTCCTGGCAATCCAATGCTGGCCCTGACAGAAGCAGGCTGATAGGTAAGCTCAGGAGCTGTCCAGTGGCTGCTCAACCCATTCCTAACCTGCTCCCAGATCCTTCCTGATCTCTGACTACCAGGTTAGACCCTTAGCTCCACCTTCTGACTGTGACTCTGCTACCCTTCGGCTTAGGCTTTGGTCTCTGACTCCCATCCATGACCCTTAGCTTCACTCCTGCACCCTCCCAGGCTGCATTTAGCTCTAACTGGTAGGCCAAACTCTTGCTCCAACCATTAGGCCAGACCGCCCCTTACTCAGCTGCTGACACATACAGAAATATGTGCTCTATAAAATGGTGTTCTCCTATGCAGCATGACCCCAAACATACAGTGGATGCCATTTTGCCCTATGAAATGGATCACCCTGGTCCAGAGCATCACCTCCTGTAGAAATGCTTGTATGAAATGACCTGAGGGAAGGCCATGAATTTTTCTTGCCAGAGTTAAATTGAAAAAAAATAATCTTATTGTATTCCACCACTTCAACAAATGCAACCATCTTGGGTTGCAGCTTTTCCACCTTTCACACACATTTTTGTGTGTGTGTGTGTGTATGGGGGTGGGGTGTTCGTGTTCAATATTAGATTAAACACACCAGACCTTGATTTTTTTTCAGTGAGATGGTATAAAGCTCAGGTCCCTCCAAGTTCTAGGCCCTGCAGACCTCAAATTGATCTTAAATGGATCAAAGATCTGCACTTGTATGGTTTTCAGACTCAGTGAATTGGCTATTATTTGTGCTTGGCATATTTAAAATACATTGTGGAAAGAGCAAGTATGGACTGGCTTTTGCAGACGACAGGTTCAGAATTTCTTTAGCACGAAGATTTGATTTTCATTTTGACATTATTTTACGGGGTTTTTTTTTCTCTTTTTTTGGTTGCTTTGCTGGCAGTCGGTGGATTAGTTGTTGGCTTTAGCTTTGGTCACTCTGAATACCTATTATTTCTCTTATCTATCCAGTGGTATCCTCTCCATCTGTTCAGTAAGCACTAGCCATTTTCAGCCTTATCTTTTAAGCTATCTCCAGGAGCAGTTTTGCAAATGTTTTCCTAAAATTACTTGGCACTCATAAAGTCCAGCTGCACAACCATTTAATTGAGATTGCATATATTCACTTTCCAGTCTCTTCGGGCTCCCTGAAATTTCTACTTTTTTATATCAAATATTCTTTACCATTTTCACTCAGTTTTAATCCCTCTCTTTGTGGAAAAAGAAGAGATTCGAGAAAGCCTGGAAAGCTGGTGACAAAACTAAATCTGTAACTTTAAATGAAGTGCATCATACTGAATTAGCTTCATCAATAGTTTTGTCAGCAATTCCAGCACTGTGCACTGGACAATTTAAAGGTGATCTATCAGGTCTTTAATATAAATATTTTTATAAGCAGCAGAAGTGCTGTATAAATATGAATGAGCATTTCATACTCATCATAATCCTTTCTCTTTTCTCCCCTATTTTTTACCAGGTCCCTAAAATTCTGGTCATCCCTGATGTCTGGCATTCTGAATATGCTAGCATGTATTGATACCACAGCTAAAAACATACTTTCTATCTATGAGAACACTAATAAATAGTAATTAATCGTTCACTTAATCTGCTGGCTCATTACTGGGTATCTTCCCTCACAATCAACTGTAGGGAAAGATATGACAATAGAGGTTGATGTGTTACCCAAAGCAACAACAATACAGTAGGGGACTCCATAATTCTTAGAATAGGAAAGAAGAAATTATGAGAGCTGGTCAAAAATAAAATTTTCCATCCCTACGTCGCTTTGATAGTGCAAAATTTGTTTGCATCGCAAACTGGGATAAAACATTAAAATAGCGTATTTTGTCTCGCAACAGAAAATTCTGAAAAACTTCAATTCAGTAATGTCTAAACACTTCATTTCAGTTTGGTTTGACATTAACCAGTGTCCCCTTTAACTGCACAGTACCTCATGTTAGTTGTAGTTTAGGTACCCCATGCCCCAATCTCTTCTATGGGACAGGCTCCCAAGCAGGATTATATCTCCCATGATGCATCATGGTCATGTCTCCCACAATGCACATTAGCAGTTCAACCAGAGCGGAGATTGGAGGTACAGCATAGGAGATACAGTGCAGCCAGGGAGCTCAGCCCTTACAGAATAATGGGGGCAGGAGACATCTAAACTACAGCTTCCATTATGCCAATTCAGGTGGACAGAGATTAACATTGAACTGACCTAAAAATAAATGTTTCAATTCAGATCAACCTGAACCAAAATGAAATATTTTGCTTAGATTTTCTGGATGGAAAATACATTTAAAAAATCAGCAAAATTAAAACTTTTCCATGGGGAAAATAAAATGTCAATAGGAAATTCCTATCTAGCTCTAGAAATAATATCCTCAGAGGCGAGGAAGAATAGTGCAATGAACATTCTAGCTCAGTGGTTCCCAAACTTGTTCCGCCGCTTGTTTACCTGACATACTGGCTGCCACTTCCAGCAGCTCCCATTGGCCTGGAGCAGCGAACTGCGGCCACTGGGGGCTGCGATCGGCCAAACCTGCGGACGCGGCAGGTAAACAAACCGGCCCGGCCTGCCAGGGGCTTTCCCTGTACAAGCGGCGGAACAAGTTTGGGAACCACTGTTCTAGTTTATTACTAAAATATTGTAATTAGATATTCTGTAGAATATCTTTCATCATCAATGTGCTTTATAAACACTAATTCATCTTTACAATATATCCTAAGTAAGTAAGATACTCTGGCATTCCATATCATTGCCCCATAAATTCAACACTGGATGGTGAAAACTGAGGTAGAGAGGTTAAGGCCTGCATTTTCCTCTAACTTTGAGAGCTTCAACTTTTGGGTACCCAAACTGACACAATTTGGTCTTGATTTTCAGTGGTTCAGACCATCTGTGGCTCTCACGAACGAACTGAAAAATCAGGCACAAGTTGGGCATCTGAAAATGAAGGCAACCCCAAATAGCTGATGCCTTGAAACTTTATGCCCAATTGACTTCTCTAAGGCCATTGAAAGTCAGTGGTTTGAGCCAACATCAAGCTTAGATTTCTCAAGTGCTTCATGGTTATTTAAGCCTTTTTTCTTTGTTGTTAAAATCCAATAATTTAAAAAGAGAAGTACACTGGATCACACAATATACTTTTAGACAACTGTAATGTAATTTTAATTTACACTGTATTTCATAATATAGTATAGTAGCAATGGCCACACTCTCTGAATATGGCCACTTTTTCTTTGCAGATAATTATATGCATATATAGTATCATTTTTGTGTGCAAAAATGATAACATTTGTACATGCAAAAAACATGTATATAAACATTATATAAAAATGCACAAAAGACCAATTTTCATGCCCAAATGCTATTATTTGCAAGTATCTGCAAATCAATATGTGCAAAGTTAAAGGCTTTTGAAGGCCCCTTTGAAAATTTGACCTCCAAATTTCCTTTTGCAATCATGACAAAGACTGAGAAATTAGACCTCACTATAGTACTCTGCTTTCCAAACTTTGCTCTAGTTTTTGTGTGAACGATCAGGCTTTATGGATTAGGGGAAGAGAGAATTAGCAAGGTTTTCCTGCAATATATTACACTGTCACCAATGCAGGGGCACAGTGGGAAATTTCACAAAGGGGAAGTCTGGGGTCAGAGGAAACGGCACTTAAATTTTTGGCTTAAGTTATGGTTGAGCATGTTCATTGTCTCACAGAATGCTCAGTAGCTGGTAGGAGCAGGCCCTAATATAGCCACAATTTGATTTCATTGAGTGAGATAGATATATGCACAACTGATTTTTCTTCATTAGGTAGGAACAAGAATAATCATATGATTACATGTGAAATTTATACATGAGCTTGTTCAATATAATACTAGAAAACACCAATCTTTCCACACCAGGGAGTCAAAAGACAGCTAAGGGAAAAAATTCAAAAGCAGATGTGCTTTAAATTGTCTTTGCTGTTATCGTCCATTCTCAAATATAGCTTTATGCATTATGTCCTTGATCCTGAAAGTCGTCAGCATACTGATAAGTGTGAGTGTAGGCTCTGCATGTACACAAGTAAAGTTGAGTGCTAGGCATAGAGTTACATACCTCTGCCTTGAGAAGAAATAAGTGTTAAGGACCTGTACATGACTGTTCCCTCATTCTTAGAGTACGGGTGGCTGGAAAACAAGAATTCAATTTCACAAAACTTTCTGAAGTTTTGACATTTCTTTTTGTTCTGCTGCAGAATGAAACAAAGACCTTTCAAATTCTTTTCTGGAACCTCCGCCCCAAGAATGTTCTGAATTCTGATATGAGAGAGAAAGAGAGAAGTCCCTACTCTGCCTCTTTCGGAGCATGGACTTGAACCCCGGGTCTCTCCCACATCCCCCATGAGTGCCCAAACTACCTTGCTATTGGCTAGTCTACACTCTCTCTCTCTTTCTTCCCCCCCTCCGCCCCCCACGAAATTCCAGCCTGGACCCGAGACACCTTCCCGTCGAACGTTTTGTCAAATCTGATACCTTTCAACAAAAAGTTTGGGTTTCGGTGAATCAGCATTTTCCATTTAAAAACAAATTGTCAAAATGTTCCCAGCCACCCGTAATCAAGAGCAAAAGTTAAAATGGGATGGGGTGCAGCTGAGGAATGGGTATGTCTGAAGAGAGAGAGGTTTATGTGCAATCCTTCATGGAAGAAAGGTATGACACACAGGAGTGCAGGTAAGAAACAGCTCTTTATTTTCTGGTCCCAGTCACTTGATGTAGGTCAAGGTTAAAAAAGATAATTTTATCACAGGAGTCAGTAAACACTGACTCCAATTACTCTCAACATGCAAATGAGGTGCTTAACTAGGCCTGCGTAACTTCTTGGCCTCACAGCAACTCTCTCATTAATGCGGGATTGGGTTCCTTTGCACTGGCTGTTCAGCTTATTACTTCTTACTTTTTGTATCACTCCACAGCCTGTGCAGTGCAGGACTAAGCCCCGAAGATATTCATTTATGGGGGAGGCAAGAGGAAAAGGAGGAGGATATTACAGTGTGGCCAATCCAAATGTCCAAGAATCCCCCAAAGCCAGGAGGGTTGTTTAAAAATCATGAGATTTAAAAAAACCAATTGGGTGCTCTTTTTATTTACTTTCTGGTTTTTGAGCCTGTAGGCTGAAGTGAGGTCACATGTTCATGATTTTCTCCAAAGCAATGAGGGCTAGAAACTTACTTTAATAAATAAATACATTGAATAAATGAAAGTGGAGATTGCCCATATTCACAGGACTTTAGCACTTGGGGCTTTAAAACCCCCCATCAAATATTTCAAAACTTATGATTAATAAACTCAAAAATTGGCAACACTGTAAGGAAAAGAGTAAGGGTGCAGGACAAAAACGGGGTGAGAGAAATAATAGCCATAGAGATTAGCCTCCCCTGTATCCCCTATAGGAGGTGCATCCACCATTTGAAGGTTAACATACATTGGCTGGGTTCTGTGGAAAATGTTGCACTGTTAATATCTGTTCTTGTGGAGAAACAGAAGACTTTATTCTCCAAATCATTCTAGCCAACATCTTTCACTAGCATTAAATTCACTACAAAATAATGAGCAATTATTGCCATCATTATATGTTTTCCGATGGCAAATATGTGTTTACGCATTTCCTCTTGTTTTTGTTTCTTTAAGAAGCCTTTCCGAATCTTATAACTGGTAATGGGGATTGCTATTCAGACTCAGGCACTCTGGATAATGAATTCTAAAGGACAGTAAACAGAAGAATATTCAATTCCAAACAGATGTCAAATTGTACTGATTATATAATGGTGTGATGTGAAGGGGTATTAATTTATATAAATGTACACACTCACAGTCCCTATCCTAACCAGGTGTGCCTTACAAAATGCTGTGTATTTTGCTAGAAAACAAGACTGTACCAAGATACCCATCCATCTTAATGAAGGAAGAAAGATCTTCTGCTAACTCTTTCCAATGCCAGGCAGCACCAGTCAATGCCCTCCATTACCTTGCCCATTGATATCTCTTCCTTTTCCCAGGGAAACCTGGGAAAACAGGTGGGTCTTGTGGTGTATGTGTTGAGGGTCACTAAATTTCAGCTCTAGCAGACCAAAGAGTCTCCAGTGGTTTTGCTGAGCCTGCCAAACTCACTACACTTATGCTATAAATGTTTCCGTTGGGAAAATAAATCTGATTGAGGACATTACATTCTGCTGTGTCCTATGTTGTGTACATAATTCCATTTGCAATTTAAATGTTTCCTTAGACTAGATCATTTTCTATGTTGTAGGCAGGAAATAATCCTATTCAAATTACTCCCTCACCATAAAGAGGTGGGAGTATGGTGTAGTGGTTGCAATATCAGTTTGGCAACAGGGATTCTGGATTCTCTTCTTGGATCTGCCACTGATTCATTGAGTGAACTTGGGTAAACCACAATAGTTTTGGTGTCTTCTTAGAGTGTGTGTGTGTGTGTGTAATAAAGTGCTTTGCATATTTAGCTGAATGGTGCTATATAAATGCAAATTATGGAATAATGGACTACACATGCACTGAAACCTGAAGTGTTGATTTGCAGAAGGGTAACAGAACCTTTGGATAATACAGAGCTTGATCCTGCAGAGAGTAGCTTCTGTGCTGGCCCACAGAAGCTTTGCAGACCACCCCAAATGCTATGGCTGATTGTGAAGACTATTCAGAAAAGAGCTATTCCCCTGCTAGCAGCAGTGCAATACTGGATTAGGCATTATCCAGCTGCCCTCTTCCCTGAGGTGGAGTCTGTGACTCCATTTGTGGATATGTACTGTAAGAACCACTCTATTAAGTTTTAAGTGAATTTCAGAATGCCTCAAAGAGTCTTTGAGATTTATTTTTACATGAATCATTGGAGACCGGTTAGATAACAGAAGAGAGAGCCTTTTCATTCCTGACTAACTCATCAAAGTGGTCTGTGGAAATTTAGCCACATGACTTCCACTGATGTAAATTGTACAGTTCAATCCATGTGCATTGCTTTGGAAATTCTATGACTCTCGACTGCAACTGAGTAGCTCTCAGACATAATGGAGGAAAAAGGCTCGCTACTCTGAATCCCAATTGGCATTGGCTCTGTGAGTTCTGTAACATTAAGCAAGCCTGAGTTTGAGGCAAGCTGCTACCTCTATTACTGCTACTTCTAGAATCACTGTGGAACTGTCTAGAAGAAGAGCACATTCAAAGCCTATTGAAGTCAATGGGAGTCTTTCCATTGCCTTCAGTGGGCTGTGGATTAGGCCCTTTCTGAAGAACAGAAGTGCAAGTGCAATCTCAGAGATGCTTTGTCTTTTTGATTAGTAAGGCAAACAAGAAAAATAAAAGGTTCGGAATCCTTTCTTCTATATTGTTATCCACTGAAGGCACTACAAAGAGACCAAAGGTGATGTCCTGGCCCCATTGAAGCCAATTGGAGTTTTGCTGTTAGCTATTACAGAGCTAATAAGAACTAAGAAAGAAACTGGTGGCTTGTGGAACCTGGAACTCTAAAAATGTTCTAGGTGAAAGTTAATTTAAAACATCTCCAAATGGCCTGTCACCACCCATCTTGTGGAGTCCTTTCCTTATGACATGGACCTGCTTTGTGACCTTGGGCAAATCACTTCACCTCCCTTTGGCTTTGTTTTGCCTCCCACCCTTTGCCTGTATTGTCTATTTAGATTGTAATCTCTGTGGAGGGGCTATTTCTTACTATGTACCAGCAACTGTGTATATTCAGCAACCAGAATGATGGAGCCCTTGGCTGGGGCCTGTACATGCAAATATTATTACTAGTTAGGCCTTTCACGCAATTAAAAAAATAATCTCGATTAATTGCGCTGTTAAACAATAACAGAATACCATTTATTTAAATATTTTTGGATATTTTCTACATTTTCAAATACATTGATTTCAATTACAAAACAGAATACAAAGTGTACAGTGCTCACTTTATATTTATTTTTGATTACAAATATTTGCACTGTAAAAAACAAAAGTAATAGTATTTTTCAATTCACCTAATACAAGTACTGTAGTGCACTCTCATCTTAAAAGTTGAACTTACAAATGTAGAATTATGTACAAAAAATAACTGCATTCAAAACTAAAACAGTGTAAAATTTTAGAGCCTACATGTCGACTCAGTCCTACTTCTTGTTCAGCCAATCACTCAGACAAGCAATTTTGGTTACATTTGCAGGAGATAACGCTGCACGCTTCTTGTTTACAATGTCACCTAAAAGTGAGAACAGGCGTTCACATGACACTGTTGTAGCTGGCATTGCAAGATATTTACGTGCCAGATGCGCTAAAGATTCACATGTCCTTTCAAGCTTCGTCCACCATTCCAGAAGACATGCGTCCATGCTGATGATGGGTTCTGCTCGATAACGATCCAAAGCAGTGTGGACTGTCATGTGTTTATTTTCATCCTCTGAGTCAGATGCTACCAGCAGAAGGTTGATTTTCTTTTTTGATGGTCTAGGTTCTGTAGTTTCCACATCAGAGTGTTGCTCTTTTAAGACTTCTGAAAGCATGTTCCACATACCTCATCCCTCTCAGATTTTGGAAGGCACTTCGGATTCTTAAACCTTGGGTCAAGTGCTGTAGCTATCTTTAGTAATCTGACATTGGTACCTTCTTTGTGTTTTGTCAAATCTGCAGTGAAAGTGTTTTTAAAACGAACAACATGTGTTGGGTCATCATCCGAGACTGCTATAACATGAAATATATGGCAGAATGTGGGTAAAACAGAGCAGGAGACATACAATTCTCCCCTGAGGAGTTGCATCACAAATTTAATTAACACTTTTTTTTAACGAGCGTCATCACCATGGAAGGATGTCCTCTGGAATGATGGCTGAAGCATGAAGGGGCATATGAACGTTTAGCATATCTGACATGTAAATACCTTGCAATGTCAGCTAAAAAAGTGCCATGCGAATGCCTGTTCTCACTTTCAGGTGACAGTGTAAATAAGAAGCATGCAGCATTATCTCCTGTAAATGTAAACCAACTTGTTTGTCTTAGCAATTGGCTGAACAAGAAGTAGGACTGTGAACTTTTAGGCTCTAAAGTTTTACATTTTTTTTTCTTTTTTAGTGCAGACGTAACAAAAAAAAATCTACATTTGTAAGTTGCACTTTCATGAAAAAGAGATTGCACTACAGTACTTGTATGAGGTGAATTGAAAAATACTATTTATTTTATTTTTTACAGTGCAAATATTTGTAATTAATAATAATATAAAGTGAGCACTGTATACTTTGTTCTGTGCTGTAATTGAAATCGATATATTTGAAAATGTAGAAAATTGTCCAAAATAAGTAATACATTTCAATTGGTATTCTATTGTTTAACAGTGCGATTAAAAATGCGATTAATTGCAGTTAATTTTTTAAATCATGATTAATTTTTGAGTTAATCGTGTGAGTTAACTGCAATTAATCAACAGCCCTATTATTAGTAATAATAACTTTCATTTAAAAATCAGATCACTTATTTAGCTACCTAAATATAGTTTTAGGAGCCTAATATTTGGCAGCCATTTTGAAAAAAAGTGGCCAGTATCTTTCATACAGCTGGATCTGTTTATATTTTACAAGCTGTAAGATCCATTCAGCCTTTGTTTATGCAAACTGCTACTTGTATAACCTAAGATACAGCCCCCAACTGGTAGAAATCTACCTAGTGGGGGTCGTAACATTACAAGACCCCTATAGGTCTTGGTCTGTCAAGTGACTCTGAGTGGGCCAATATAGCCCTGAAAATGGCCACCCTTGGAGAGGAAGGTGGGTGGGACTGTATCCCCATTTCAGTGCATCTCCCAGTTACTCTTCTTCAGCTGCATGTTAAAGCTGCCGACTAATGGCAGAACCCCTGGGGGAGTACAAATACCACCCACCTTCCACTACATTAAATCCTTTTAGAATTTTTCCGGGGCACAGTTTCTCCTGCTGGTATAGGTTGTCTCCCCCACCTCCCTACCCCAGTGCTAGCAATGGCAAATAAAGCTTTCTATAGATAGGAATCATTCAGCCACTACTATGGTGTTTTTACCAAGGGAAGAGAGCTTTAATTTCTAGTCAGGGCTGTAGAGGAGCCGTGCTGGCAGAGGCTATCCAGGGGATACACTACAGCAGTATATCTCCAACTTTGCCTGGGCATGTTTCCCTCCTTCACCAGCACCATCCACTTTTGGGAGTGCTCTGACCCTCGTCAGCTTCCTGGTGGAGTGGGGATTCCATGGGCACTTCTTCCACCATTAACCCCCTCTGTCAATCCTGCATCTTCAGTTATGCTTGTGAAATCTGGCATTACTTACTATTAAACTGAGCCTGCAGTATGCAAAATACATTGGGAACCTTCTGGGTGAAAGCCATTGCGTGCCAACATCTCTAGCTACTGCTCATAATGTGTTTTTTTTTTTCACTTACCCTCCTAAGAATAACTTATCTAATTGAAACTACAGGGGGAATGAATTTAGGTCAGCCAGAATGTAATTACCAGTCTGGAGTTTGGCCAGGACACTGGCGTTAACAACACTTGATTGTTGTGAAAAGCTTAGTGATCTCCATTTATTTCCTGTCATTGTTATCTAGAAATTGCTGTTGCTGTAGCTACTGCTATAGATGAATATAGTTTCTGATACTGATTGCACAAGATATGGAGTAGACTCACAGAGTTTAAGGCCAGAAAGAACCATCATGATCATCTAGTCTGACCTCTTGCACAATACAGGCCACAGAACCTCACCCTCCCACTCCTGCAGTAGGCCTATAACCTCTGGCTGAGTTACTGAAGTCCTCAGATCTTGATTTAAAGACTTCAAGGTATATAGAATCCAGCATTTTCTTTAGTTCAAACCAGCAAGTGGCCAATGCCCCACGCGGCAGAGAAAGGAGTAACCTACCCCTCCCCCCAGCTTTATTACCACACTAATAGAGACAAGACCTTAATTTGGTTTCTTCCTTCTGGTGGAAGACATTTTAATCATGGCTGGAGTGTGGCTGGGAATGGGAGAAAATAGAAGTTTATTGATGAAATAGGAATGGGGAGTGGTGCCATGAAGGTGACATGGGGTTTTTAGAATTCCTCACAGGAATATCAAATACCATGTGACCAGCATACAAAAGCATGCTTCGTATTTCATTGTGCTGGTGTTGGAAGGTTGATGGACTTGAGCTCTCCTACAATCTGTACATAATGGTTAAGTGTTATGTCTTTTTGTGGCTGATCCCCAGTGGACAAGAATTGCTAGCTAACAAAGTTACTTCTTTAACTCAAGTGGTAGAGGCCTGTGCTTTTGGTGCTGAAGGTCCCAGGTTAACCCGTGCTGGGCATAGGCGACGGGTGAAGCTTCCCCTTGGGGAGGCTAGCCTCGCCTCCTGCCCCATCTCTTCTAGCTGAGGCCATGACC
This sequence comes from Terrapene triunguis, assembly GCF_002925995.2. Classification (NCBI taxonomy): domain Eukaryota; kingdom Metazoa; phylum Chordata; order Testudines; family Emydidae; genus Terrapene; species Terrapene triunguis. Next base: position 1,913,996 of record NW_020664393.1, read on the forward strand.
CCGCTTGCTGCCCTCAGCCATGTTGCTGGGGGGAGGAATCATTACAAAACTGGGGAGGAAGAATGGTCCAGTGATTATGGTTTTAGCCTGAGACCTGGATTCAAATCCCGGTTCCACTACAGGAACCTGTGTGACCTTAGACAAATCACTTCGCCTGTGGCTCAGTATCCCCCATCTGTAAAATGGGGATAATAATATTTTCCTAACTCAAGGGGGTATTGTGAGGATAAATACAATAAAGATTCTGAGGCACTCAGATGCTATGATAAGGGGGAGAAGTGGATGGAGGAGATGAGATCGATATAACACAGAAAGTGGTGGCCATATGGGGAGCTGATCTACTGTAGCTCACATATGCATGGGACAAACTTCCCATGCATATGTGACAGGGGAGTATGTAGCACACTGGGTAAATGTGTTCTACCCCCCTCTAGTGACTGATGCACATAGAGGATGAGAACCTAGGACTGCTACCCGATAACAGAGATACTCTTAGTTCAAGTGATGGAGACCTATGCTGATGGGCCGGGGTTTAACCGCTGGTGAGCCACTACAGGGATCATTACAAACATCTGTTCCTCACAAAGGATTTCTTTTAGATTAGATGGTCTATAATGAAATCCTTCTCCTTAACTGCTGGAACTGTTCTTTTTTCCATGTCCAAGAATAAGATGTTCCAAGCTTATTGGTCACTGCTGTAGTGAAGCATAAGTAATGCAGCAGCTCTTGTTTTGAGAGATACTGTGCTAGAAATAGAGATACTGAAACTATGACCTTGCATACAAACCCTCCTCCTCCAACTGCATTGAAAATGCATTTTAAAAATATACAATATGCATGTATTTATTTAATACATGTTAATTCAGCTATCAATAGTTTTTGAGCTAAGCACTGACATTTTTTTCTTTAAATCACTTGTGACGTTATGCATTGATTTTAACTTATCTCATCTTGTCAGACCCTTTGCCTTTGCTTTCTGTGCGAAGCCATGTGTTGGTAAATATACTTCTGTTACAGACACCTCTTGATCCATTGAAATGTAAAACATACGAGGCTATTATCAAAGCAAAAAACTGGTGATGCAGCTAGATCAATATAAACAGAGATGACAGTAGCTTGGAGCTGCGTGCAATAGCCTAAGTAAACAGAGTGACTGGATGACTTTTGAAAACAAGCCTGTCAGTAAGTTTATCAGCTCTCATGACAACCATTTTCCTGTCTGCCAACTACTGACTTATGAGTACTGTGACAGACCCAGACCAGTGGGGTACAGGAGTCTGATAGAGGGCAAATATACTGGTCACTGGATGAGTAGTTTTCTGTTCCCTGAGTGACCAGAGCAGGGGCTGCATTAGAGTAATCAGGAACCTGCTAGAACCAGTTAAGGCAGGCAGGCTAATTAGGACACCTGGAGCCAATTAAGAAGAAGCTGCTAGAATCAATTAAGGCAGGCTAATCAGGGCACCTGAGTTTTAAAAAGGAGCTCACTTCAGTTTGTGGTGCGAGTGTGAGGAGCTGGGAGCAAGAGGCGCAAGGAGCTGAGAGTGAGAGGGTGTGCTGCTGGAGGACTGAGGAGCACAAGCGTTATCAGACACCAAGAGGAAGGTCCTGTGGTGAGAATAAGGAAGGTGTTTGGAGGAGGCCATGGGGAAGTAGCCCAGGGAGTTGTAGCTGTCATGCAGCTGTTACAGGAGGCACTATAGACAGCTGCAGTCCACAGGGCCCTGGGCTGGAACCCAGAGTAGAGGGCGGGCCCAGGTTCCCCCCAAACCTCCCAATTGACCTGGACTGTGGGTTCTCCCAGAGGGGAAGGTCTCTGGGCTGTTCCCCAACCCACATGGTGAATCTCTGAGGCAAGAAAATCCGCCAATAAGCGCAGGACCCACCAAGATAGAGGAGGAACTTTGTCACAGTACATGAATGCAGGCGTGTCCACACACCATCCCACCTTAGTGTCCTGCCCCCCCCCCCCCAAAGAACTCAGCAGCATTGTGCCATTACTGTAAGGTAGTAATTTGATTTACATAACATTAAATTAATTAGTTAAAGATTCCTTTTTGGTAGTTTCCAAACTGATTTGCTTTTATTTCCTGAGCCAGCAATTGGGGGTGGGAAGGAGGGAAACAGGAAGTACTCATGATACTGCTTTTATTGTATCACATAGTACTACAAAACAAACAGACTGTGCCAGCAGGCAGGCCAGACCATGCCAATGAAGCAAACCAGAAACCATTTCCAAACAAAAATGCTTGATATTAAAGATTTGAATTCCTCACCCATATGTAAAGCGATGAGTTCCTACCCCTCAACTACAGGCAATGCTCTGTGTAAGGAGTGTCCCAAGTGCCCATAACATAAGTTATGAGCTTCAAAAATGGCTTTGCCTGGCCATGCTCCAGTGCCAAAAGACACGTGTTAATTGCTCACTTGGTGCCTGTAGCATTGCTTCTGTTAAATTAAAAATCTACAGAGTATTCTGTTAGTTGCACTTCAAAATATTAGCTCCAGACCTAGAGCTCCATGTCAGCCCCATACCAATTGTGATTGGAATAACCTCAGGAGCTCTTACCATGGTATCATTCCTAATAATAACCACCTTTGATCTGCCATTCCCCCATGAACATTTGTGATGTTACTAGTCTAAGGCTTGATTTTCCTGTTTTTCTTAATAATCTTAATACCTTATGGGCTTTCTCCACCTACAGGGCAGGTGGTAGAGCACATCTTCAGTAAAAGCTGATTTTACATCACATGCCTTCTTCCCATTCACTTCAAGTGAGATAGCTTCCTCCTAAATTCCCAATCAAGTACAGGCAGTACTGCTTGTAGAGTAGCCTTTATCTGCCTAATATGTGTTCACAAATTCATACCTTTTCTGGTAGCTGCTCTCTGGGAGTGCAGAAGTAAATGATGTGACATCCTGTCACAGCTTAACTTTGTGCCCTGATTCCTGAACCTTCACCTGCTAATCTGTCTGAGACTGCAGGGAAATCCATCTGTGGGTATACCAAATCCTAAAAAGAGGTGGGTGTGACAAATACTAAAGTGCAACTTGCTAAATAATACACAAGTTCAAATTTCAGCTCCATTGTATGACTCTCAATAAACCTGTTTGAATATTGTATTTAATTGATTATTTCCCCCCCCTCCAAAAAAAGAGAACTATCCAAAGTCACCATTTGTGTATATATATTCTCAGGGAATTAGAAATTTCCATGTCAGGTTGGAAAAAGTCCCCTGAGCTAAGTCACCCCTTATGGAAAACTGTATCCTCCTATCAACAGAGATGATAGCATCCTGAACATTTTCAGAATTGCCCTGATTGGTTGCAGATCCTAAATAATTTGAAAATTATGAACTCAGCCAGATTGAGTTGATGACAAACTCAACTACGTTGCTCCCACCACATCTGTCAGCAGAACTCTAGGCATCCAATGCGTGCATCTGTTGCTGTTCACTTCTGCAACTTTTCTCCCATCGTGATACTCTCAACAACATTACATCTTCTATTAAAATAGGCCACTTAGCTGGGAGAATTCTCAGTACTGCATGATCTTTCAGCTGCATAACTCCCATTGATTATTGCTGGACATTGTGTGCCTGAGCCTTGGGCAATGCTTTGAAACTTAAGGGCTATTGTCCAACTATTATATCTGTGTAAAGAGATAAAATTAGACCAGTTCTTGGAATAAGTCCTCCAGGTGCACTAAGCTGCCTTCCAAAGCAAACTTCCTTCTTTTGATAAACAATAAAACAGATGTATCTGGGTTTGGACACATCCATCCATTACCTTGGAGTTCTAGTAACCTGAAATCAGATTGCTCAAAACAAAGTGTATTAGCAATTAGATTAACATTGCCTCCAGCACACGCTTTAACCTAAAGCTATATAAATTTACCAACTGTGACAGCCCTGCTCAAACAAAGATGACTGTGCTGGCTGGGCCATCTGAGTAGGTTGGAAGATGGATGCATACCCAAGGACATGCTATACAGGGAGTTATCAGAGGGAACAAGAACAGGACGTCCCAAGCTTCACTATAAAGACACCTGCAAGCGAGATGTGAAGGAATTTGGAATTGATCCTGAGCAATGAGAAATCTTGGCAAGTGATCATAACAAGTGGCACCATCATCTCTATCAGGGTATGAAAGGAGCTGGCTCCTACAGCTTGAAGAGTGAAGAGCCTGTAGGAAGCAAGCAGCTCCCAACCAAGATACATGCATTTGCAATAACTGCCAAAGATCATGTATCAGGAGGTAGCTGTGTTAGTCTGTATCCACAAAAACAACAAGGAGTCCGGTGGCACCTTAAAGACTAACAGATTTATTTGGGCATAAGCTTTTGTGGGTAAAAAACCTCACTTCTTCAAATGCACCTTGCCTCCAGCACACGCATCTGAAGAAGTGAGGTTTTTTACCCATGAAAGCTTATGCCCAAATAAATCTGTTAGTCTTTAAGGTGCCACCGGACTCCTTGTTTTTGCCAAAGATCATGCAGATCTCACATTGGACTATTCAGTCACATGAGACATTGCAAACCATCGATATAGATTCTAGGACTGAAAGGGACCTCGAGAGGTCATCGAGTCCAGTCCCCTGCCCTCATGGCAGGACCAAATACTGTCTAGACCATCCCTGATAGACATTTATCTAACCTACTCTTAAATATCTCCAGAGACGGAGATTCCACAACCTCCCTAGGCAGTTTATTCCAGTGTTTAACCACCCTGACAGTTAGGAACTTTTTCCTAATGTCCAACCTAAACCTCCCTTGCTGCAGTTTAAGCCCATTGCTTCTTGTTCTATCCTTAGAGGCTTTCTCCCTTCTCCTTATGACACCCTTTTAGATACCTGAAAACTGCTATCATGTCCCCTCTGTCTTCTCTTTTCCAAACTAAACAAACCCAATTCTTTCAGCCTTCCTTCATAGGTCATGTTCTCAAGACCTTTAATCATTCTTGTTGCTCTTCTCTGGACCCTCTCCAATTTCTCCACATCTTTCTTGAAATGTGGTGCCCAGAACTGGACACAATACTCCAGTTGAGGCCTAAGCAGCGCAGAGTAGAGCGGAAGAATGACTTCTCGTGTCTTGCTCACAACACACCTGTTAATATATCCCAGAATCATGTTTGCTTTTTTTGCAACAGCATCACACTATTGACTCATATTTAGCTTGTGGTCAACTATAACCCCTAGATCCCTTTCTGCCGTACTCCTTCCTAGACAGTCTCTTCCCATTCTGTATGTGTGAAACTGATTGTTCCTTCCTAAATGGAGCACTTTGCATTTGTCTTTGTTAAACTTCATCCTGTTTACCTCAGACCATTTCTCCAATTTGTCCAGATTATTTTGAATTATGACCCTGTCCTCCAAAGCAGTTGCAATCCCTTCCAGTTTGGTATCATCTGCAAACTTAATAAGAGTACTTTTTATGCCAATCTCTAAGTCGTTAGTGGAGATATTGAACAGAGATGGTCCCAAAACAGACCCCTGCGGAACCCCACTTGTTATGCCTTTCCAGCAGGATTGGGAACCATTAATAACTCTCCGAGTACGGTTATCCAGCCAGTTATGCACCCACCTTATAGTAGCCCCATCTAAATTGTATTTGCCTAGTTTATCAATAAGAATATCATGTGAGACCCTATCAAATGCCTTACTAAAGTCTAGGTATACCACATCCACAGCTTCTCCCTTATCCACAAGGCTCGTTATGCTATCAAAGAAAGCTATCAGATTGGTTTGACATGATTTGTTCTTTACAAATCCATGCTGGCTATTCCCTATCACCTTACCACCTTCCAAGTGTTTGCAGATGATTTCCTTAATTACTTGCTCCATTATCTTCCCTGGCACAGAAGTTAAACTAACTGGTCTGTAGTTTCCTGGGTTGTTTTTATTTCCCTTTTTATAAATGGGCACTATATTTGCCCTTTTCCAGTCTTCTGGAATCTCTCCTGTCTCCCATGATTTTCCAAAGATAATAGCTAGAGGCTCAGATACCCCCTTTATTAGCTCCTTGAGTATTCTAGGACTCATTTAAATTAAATAAATTAATGGAGATATCCCATCTCCTAGAACTGGAAGGGACCTTGAAAGGTCATCAAGTCCAGCCCCCTGCCTTCACTAGCAGGACCAAGTACTGATTTTGCCCCAGATTCCTAAGTGGTCCCCTCAAGGGCTGAACTCACAACCCTGGGTTTAGTAGGCCAATGCTCAAACCACTGAGCTATCCCTCCCCCCCAGGCCCTGGTGACTTGCAGGCATCTAACTTTTCTAAGTGATTTTTAACTTGTTCTTTTTTTAATTTTATCTGCTAAACCTACTCCCTTCCCATTAGCATTCACTAGGTTAGGCATTCCTTCAGACTTCTCGGTGAAGACCGAAACAAAGAAGTCATTAAGCATCTCTGCCATTTCCAAGTTTCCTGTTTCTCCCTCTTCACTGAGCAATGGGCCTACCCTGTCTTTGGTCTTCCTCTTGCTTCTAATGTATTGATAAAAGTCGTCTTGTTTCCTTTTATTCCCGTAGCTAGTTTGAGCTCATTTTGTGCCTTTGCCTTTCTAATCTTGCCCCTGCATTCCTGTGTTGTTTGCCTATATTCATCCTTTGTAATCTGTCCTAGTTTCCATTTTTTATATGACTCCTTTTTATTTTTTAGATCATGCAAGATCTTGTGGTTAAGCCAAGGTGGTCTTTTGCCACATTTTCTATCTTTCCTAACCAGCGGAATAGCTTGCTTTTGGGCCCTTAATAGTGTCCCTTTGAAAAACTGCCAGCTCTCCTCAGTTGTTTTTCCCCTCAGTCTTGATTCCCATGGGACCTTACCTATCAGCTCTCTGAGCTTACCAAAATCCGCCTTCCTGAAATCCATTGTCTCTATTTTGCTGTACTCCCTTCTACCCTTCCTTAGAACTGCAAACTCTGATTTCATGATCACTTTCACCCAAGCTGCCTTCTACTTTCAAATTCTCAATGAGTTCCTCCCTATTTGTTAAAATCAAGTCTAGAACAGCTTCCCCCCAGTAGCTTTTTCAACCTTCTGAAATAAAAAGTTGTCTTCAGTGCAGTCCAAGAATTTGTTGGATAGTCTATGCCCCTCTGTTATTTTCCCAACATATATTTGGATAGTTGAAGTCCCCCATCACTACCAAATCTTGGGCTTTGGATGATTTTATTAGTTGTTTAAAAAAAGCCTCATCTACCTCTTCCACCTGGTTAGATGGCCTGTAGTAGACTCCTAGCATGACATCACCCTTGTTTTTTACCCCTTTTAGCCTAACCCAGAGACTCTCAACACTTCCGTCTCCTATGTCCATCTCCACCTCAGTCCAAGTGTGCACATTTTTAATATATAAGGCAACACCTCCTCCCTTTTCCCCCTGTCTATCCTTCCTGAGCAAGCTATACCCATCCACACCAACATTCCAATCATGTGTATTATCCCACCAAGTTTCAGTGATGCCAACAATGTCATAGTTGTATTTATTTATTAGCACTTCCAGTTCTTCCTGCTTATTACCCATACTTCTCGCATTTGTATATAAGCATCTAAGGGTATGTCTACACTACGAGAGTAGTTCGATTTTAGTTAAATCGAATATGTGCAATCGATATTAGAAAGTCGAACGTGTGTGTCTACACTAAGGACAGTAATTCGACTTTGTGAGTCCACACTAACGGGGCAAGCGTCGACATTGGAAGCGGTGCACTGTGGGCAGCTATCCCACAGTTCCCGCAGTCCCCGCTGCCCATTGGAATTCTGGGTCGATCCGCCAATGCCTTCTGGGTAAAAAAATGTGGCGAGGGTGCTTTTGGGTAACTGTCGTCATCCGTCAGTCACTACCACCCTCCCTCCCTCCCTGAAAGCGCCGGCGGGAAATCAGTTCGCGCACTTTTTGATCAGTGACAGCGCGGACGCCACAGCACTGCGATCATGGATCCCGCTGCGACCATCGCTGCAGTTGTGGCCGTTCTCAACTTTCGCATGCGGAAGGGGACTTTCCTCGAACTTTGTGAGTTGCTGTCCCCTGCCCTGAAGCACAAGGACACCCGGATGCGAGCAGCCCTGACTGTACAGAAGCGAGTGGCCATAGCCCTCTGGAAGCTTGCAACGCCGGACAGCTACCGGTCAGTCGCGAACCACTTTGGCGTGGGCAAATCTACCGTGGGGGTTGTTGTCATGCAAGTAGCCAAGGCAATCGTGAAGGTACTGCTGTCAAAGGTAGTGACCCTGGGAAACGCGCAGGCCATCATAGATGGCTTCGCCGCGATGGGATTCCCAAACTGCGGTGGGGCTATAGATGGGACTCACATCCCTATCCTGGGACCGGACCACCAGACCAGCCAGTACATCAACCGAAAGGGCTACTTTTCAATGGTGCTGCAAGCACTGGTGGACCATAGGGGACGTTTTACCAACATCAACGTCGGATGGCCGGGCAAGGTTCATGATGCTCAGGTTTTCAGGAACTCTGGTCTGTTTAGACGGCTGCAGGAAGGTATTTACTTCCCGGACCACAAGATAACTGTTGGGGATGTGGAGATGCCTACTGTCATCCTCGGGGACCCAGCCTACCCGCTAATGCCCTGGCTCATGAAGCCCTATACTGGCGCCCTGGACACAGAAAAAGAACTGTTCAACTCCCGGCTGAGCAAGTGCAGAATGGTGGTGGAGTGTGCTTTTGGCCGTCTCAAGGGGAGATGGAGAAGCTTACTGACTCGCTGTGATCTCAGCGAAACCAATATCCCCATCGTTATTGCAGCTTGCTGTGTGCTCCACAATCTCTGTGAGAGCAAGGGGGAGACCTTTATGGCGGGGTGGGAGGTTGAGGCAAATAGCCTGGCTGCTGATTACGCCCAGCCAGACAGCCGGGCGATTAGAAGAGCCCAGCGGGACGCGCTGTGCATCCGGGAGGCTTTGAAAGCCAGTTTCAAGACTGAGCAGGGTACCCAGTGACTTTTAAGTTTGTGGACACAGAAGCTGAACTTGCCCCCGTTTCTTTACCCGGTTGCCGTCGACTATCCTCTCCAGTTACATACCCCCTTCACCCCCTTCCCAAAAAATAAAATCTGTTCTGTTTTGTTAATGGACACCGTTGTCTTTATTACTGTTTTCGCGGGAATGTTTTAAACCTGGGACGCAGACTGTGGCATAAGATCTGTAACTGCCCTCCCCCGCCACAAAGTCACAGAGCAACCCCCCCTCCCCCCAGGACATGAAAACCACCTCCCAGACTGACCAGGGTAACTAGTCACTGCACTGTATATGTGCCCTGCTGCTGGACCTGCCCCCTGCTAAAGGTGACTGTCCTGTCCAATTACCAAGCCCCTTCCCCCCCCTTCAGACAGACTCTCCTCCAAAAGAAGAGGATGGAAACAGTAATGAACAGAAACGTATTTTTTATTAACAACCGCACATGGAACGGGGGGGTGAAACTTGGACGGGGTCTTGTGTGAGGCGGGTAGGAAAGGGCTTTTCAAATTTTGGGGAATGAGAGCCTTCTAGTGGTAGAGCAGTCCGCAGGGGTGGAGTGAAATTTTTCACGGACCCTGCCGCCCCTCCGTGTTTGGACTTTGGGTGAGGGGGGTATGGGACTTGGTGGCGGGGCAGGGCAGTTAGAGAGAGACTGCAGCAGGGCTCTCTCCTCCTGCCTCCGGTCCTGCAGAACATCCACAAGGCGGCGGAGCGTGTCCGTTTGCTCCCTCATTAGTCCAAGCAGCGTTTGAGTCGCCTGCTGGTCCTCCTGTCGCCACCTCTCCTCCCGTTCCATGTTTGCCCGGTGCATTTGGGACAAGTTCTCCCTCCACTGTGTCTGCTGGGCTGCCTGTGCTCGGGAGCATCCCATTAGTTCAGCAAACATGTCTTCCCGTGTCCTCTTCTTCCTCCTCCTAATGTGCGCTAGCCTCTGGGCAGATGTGGCTGTGGGAATTGGAAAAAGGGAGTGAATTCCTGAGACAGATCAATGTATCTGTGAACAGAGAACATAGTCTTTCTCTGTGAACAAGACCATGCAGAGCACCTATCACACGCGCACTGAGGACAAGGTCGAATTTTCGGCCCTCGCCTACAGTGCCTGCGGTCTTGCTGTGGCGAGCTGAGGAGCGGGGCAGGACACCGGACTTTGTCTAGCTGGCAAACATGGTAAGCCGTAGACTTGGGGCTGCTTAAAACTTTAAGAGTGGCACTGGCCTCCTTTCACATAGAAAGCAATGCGAGTCTCTGCTGGCAGCAATCCTGCAAGCATGAACTCTGCCCCTGTCCCAGCCCCTCGCGGCTGTAAACCGCGTGGCTGTAAACCGGCGGTTGCAGTTCTGCAAAGGAACGGGCAAGCAGTCCCAATACTAACTTTCCCCTACCTAATTCACAGCAGGGAGTCATGCCAGACATCACCCTCCTGAAGGTCTCGGAGAGCCAGAAGGAGCGGATGCTTCGGGACAGCCTGCAGAAACCGGGGCCATTTGCTGCAATGCTCTGCAAGGCCATGATCCCCGAATACCTGCTGGCGTTGTGGCAGGGAAACGTGTCCTACCACGGGGGGCCTAATAAGCTCTCCCTGCCAAAGAACCTGCTAAGTAGGCTGGAAAGACACATGCAGGAGGTCTATGAGGAGTTCTCCCTGGGGGATCTCGCCTCTATCCCCGGACACATCGACCAGCTTTTGGCTTGGGTGCCCTTGGAGGGACAAAAGAGTGGAGCGTCTTGGGCAGTGTAATCATGAAGCGGACATTGTTGAATTTTCTTAAAATGGTTCGGACTATACATTGAAGCGGACAAAGACACAGTAATCATGATACCCTTTGTTCAGATTCCCCTTTTTGTTGCACTTTCCTGTTTACATGTTTTGAAGCACTTTACCCATTGTTAATATTTTAAATCTTCCTGTCCTGTTATAAATAAATGTTTACATGTTTGAAAGCACTTTAGCTATTGTTAATATTTTAAATATGCCAGTTATGTTATAAATAAATGTTTAGATATTTAAAACACTTACTGCTTGATCCTTCCCCTGAATCTGTGTCTGGGGTAACGGCGGGGGACGGTTGGTAGGGGATCTCTGTGAGGGTGATGAAGAGCTCCTGGCTGTCGGGGAAATCAGCGGTGCCAGCGCTGTCGACTGCCTCGTCCTCCTCATCTCCTTCTTCATCTTCCCTGTCCGCTAACATGTCGGAGGAACCGGCCGCGGACAATATCCCATCCTCAGAGTCCACGGTCAGTGGTGGGGTAGTGGTGGTGGCCGCACCTAGGATGGAATGCAGTGCCTCGTAGAAACGGGATGTGTGGGGCTGGGATCCGGAGCGTCCGTTTGCCTCTTTGGTCTTCTGGTAGCCTTGTCTCAGCTCCTTGATTTTCACGCGGCACTGCGTTGCATCCCGGCTGTATCCTCTCTCTGCCATGGCTTTAGAGATCTTCTCATAGATCTTTGCATTCCGTCTTTTGGAGCGCAGCTCGGAAAGCACGGACTCATCTCCCCACACAGCGATGAGATCCAAGACTTCCCGATCAGTCCATGCTGGGGCCCTCTTTCTATTAGATTGCACGGCCATCTCTGCTGGAGAGCTCTGCATCGTTGCCACTGCTGCTGAGCTCGCCACGGTGTCCAAACAGAAACTGCGATTCAAACTGCCCAGACAGGAAAAGGAATTCAAATTTTCCCGGGGTGTGGCTGGTCAGAGCATCCGAGCTCAGACTGCTGTCCAGAGCGTCAACAGAGTGGTGCACTGTGGGATAGCTCCCGGAGCTATTAGCGTCGATTTCCATCCACACCTAGCCTAATTCGATATGGCCATTTCGAATTTAGCGCTACTCCTCTCGTTGGGGAGGATTACAGAAATCGATTTAAAGAGAGCTCTATGTCGAACTAAATAGCCTCGTGGTGTGGACCGGTGCAGGGTTAATTCGATTTAACGGTGCTAAATTCGACATAAACGCCTAGTGTAGACCAGGCCTAAGATACTGGTTCGATCTTGCCTCCCAGTTTTGCCCTGACCCTTTTTTCTCTCTGCCATTATAGCCCACACTCCCTCTTGTTTCTGACCCATCTCCCAGGTCTCCATGTTCCCCACTTACCTGTGGGCTTTGCTCACCTGTCCCCGTCGAACCTAGTTTAAAGCCCTCCTCACTAGGTTAGTCAGTCTGTGTCCAAATAGGGTCTTTCCCCTCCTCAAAAGGTGAACGCCATCTCTGCCTAGCAGTCCTTCCTCGAATAGCATCCCGTGGTTGAGGAAGCCAAAGCCCTCCTGGCGACACCATCTTCGCAGCCAGGCATTCACCTCCATGATGCATCTGTCTCTGCCCGGGCCCCTACCTTTGACAGGAAGAATCGAAGAGAATACCACCTGCGCTCCAAACTCCTTCACCCGTACTCCCAGAGCCCTGTAGTCACTCTTGATCCGCTCAGTGTCACACCTCGCAGTATCATTTGTGCCCACATGGATGAGTAGCATGGGGTAGTAGTCAGAGGGCTGGATAATCCTCGACAATGCCTCCCTAACATTTCGGATACAGGCCCCCGGCAGGCAGCATACCTCCCAAGATGAAATGTCAGGACGACAGATGGGCGCCTCCGTCCCCCTCAGCAGAGAGTCTCCGACCACCACTACCCTACATTTCCTATTCGCAGTGGTGGCAGCAGACCTCCCAGCCTTAGGGATACGAGGCTTCTCCTCCTTTACTGCAGGGGGTGATTCCTTCTCTCCTGTATCAAGAAGAGCATAACGGTTACCTATTACCACGGCGGGAGGGTTCGGAGCAGGGGTGGAGCACTGCCTGCTGCCAGAAGTAACCATCTCCTCCTCCACCAGTGGTGTATCAGCAGTCCTATGTACTGGGACAGCTACCTCAGCTGTCTCCACATGGACACTGTCCAGGAATTGCTTGTGGATTCGATTGCTCCTCAACCTAGCCACCTCCTCCTGTAGCTCTCCCACCTGCTGCCTGAGAGATTCCACCAGCAGGCACCTTTCACATTGGATGGTCCCCCCAGCCTGGATATCAGTAAGTGGAAATTGGAAGTTACAGTCTCTGCAAAACCCCACCAGGATCTGAGTAGAAGCATCCATGCTCAGGCGCTCTGTCTGGCTGCAGGTGGAGGAGACAGAAGCAGTGCTTGCACAGGTGTTGCGGGTCTTCCTAACCATCATAAGCCGCCCTCCGTCAAACTCCCTCTCAAACTCCCCTGTCTGCAGCCCCCTGCCCGCTGCAAGGGTTGTTTAAGCAAGAAGTTTTGAATGTAGTTGGTTTATAGGTTTTAAGGGGAATAAAGGGAAAACAGATAGAACCGGCAAGGGACCCTCGCTCCCTTCCCACTCCCCTTCCAAACTCCCTTGCGAAACTCCCTGTTAGCAACCCCTGTTCGCAAAAGCTTCCTGGTCGCTTGTGCATCATAGGCTGCAATTCCCACCATCTCTCGCAGATGAAAGGATGCCAACAAACAAACAAAAATATATTAAGTAGGTTTAATCAGATGATTCCCTGTTACTCACTAGCAAAAAACCCCCAAACCCTTCATACTTCGTGGCCAAAGTTTAGTCAACAACTGAGACATGTTACACAACCTAGGGCCATAGAAAAATTCTAGTTCTAAAGTGCTCTCTATGACTGATACCCTCCCTCTTCCACACTTTGGACCAACTTCCTGCACACACGAAATTTAAGATCCAAAAATGTTTATCTCTTAATAAACCTGTAAATAACTTTATTCCTATTAGACACTGAGTAACAGGCAAATCCCTGTGTCATTAAAATGCATTGGAAAGTCAGCCTGACCTGCAAAAAGCTATACTGGCATAAGCACTTTTATACCAATAGAACTGTATCTATCTACATTATAGGGTTTTGCTGACCTAGATTCATTGCCAAACCTGCTTAGTGTAGACAAAGCCTTTGATTCACCTCTGGATCCATTCCTAAGTGTGTTACAGTACAGTCAGTAAGGAAAACTTCAGTGGAAGTAGTTGTCAAACACCAGTAGAAGCAAGTTAAATGAAGGAAATTTTAGACGGAATTCCAGCAGTGCAGAATAAGACCAGAATGACTGAGGCAAAATAATGGTGCGCATTGGTTCTATTTTTTTTTTTTTTTGGCTTCTTTTGTTTTTTCCCTATCATTCTGGAATTCTTTTTCATAAGTATATTTCCTCTGAATGCAAGGACTGAGGTTTTCTATTGTTAACCATCCAAAGAATGGCAGATTTATGTTTGGGTAGCCTCAGGGGGAACTGTAGTAAGAAAAAATATCCTTTTAAAATCAAAGTAAAAAATATTCTACTTCTTGACACTGATTTAACCGAAGTCCCTCTTGGTGTGAAAGGATCAAGTGTTAATGGGTTTTATACTTCTATTCCTGCAGCTGACTGGCTAATTTGTATGAGTTTTAACCAGGTGGAGCAAGTAGATTTCATTTCTTATCAGTACGCTGCCCTCATGGGAGGGACACAAAGGGGGGGACCCCCCACGTGAGTCCTCCCTGCCCCCAGCCTGGGGCCTCCGCGCTCTCCCCGTCCCCTCACCATGATCCATCCCACATTACCTGTGGGGCGGGCTCTGTCCTCCTCCACTGCGTCGGAGACTTCTGAACCACAGGGCTCTCCAGAACCGCAGCGGAGAGGGGAGCATGGCCCCACACCGGCAGCTCCTCCGGGGTGGCTGTACTGCCCCTAATCCCGCCTCCAGCGGGACTGCTGTACAGACAGGAGATGCAGCTGCATGGAAGGGCTGGGGGTGGGGCTGGGGGGGGCGGTACAGTCACACCGGAGGCGCTGCCAATGTGGAGTCGCCCGGTGGCCCCACGTCCTGCGCCTTCTGTGTCTTTCTGTACAGTGTACCGGCTATAAATATCTTACTGGTGCTGGCGGTACTGGCGTACCATACCGCTGTATTGCACCACTGGTTTTAACTCACACCCAGCACCTCAGAATGTGCATTGCTGGCCATGGACACAATGCCAGGCAAGTCTGACTCCCTGTGAAAATTAAACTAATTATTATCAGCTCAGTAGTTGTAATCTGTGAACTTGAATACTCCTGTGTCACTCACCAAGACCATTTCTCTAATAATCCCTGTTTCTGATTTTTATTTTAAAGCTTGGGGACTTTGCATCTGCTGCTTGGACTACACGTGAGGTGCTATTGCCAGGAGAATAGAGCTGAGATGTGAGCATCGGAATGAACAGGGTATTTTAAAATATTTACACATAGACACAACACAAACATCTCTGAGTAACAGGGCCAGTTAACTCCAACTCAAAAGGAAAGCTGAGGCAAGCTTTCTCTGACACAGGCTGTGCTGGAAGTAGAAGGCCAGCAAACCTGCAAAGAGTCCTGCTTGCTTGCTTTCCTGACAGCTAATGCCCCTTGAGTTTAAGTGGTGCAACTAAACAGATCGTAAAACTGGGCGCCTTTGAATTACCCCAGTCAAAATGTCTCTCAATCTCCAGCATTATGATCAGCCATTTCTTGCTGTAAACAGTCTTAGAAAACATCCTGGCTTTTACTCTGTTTGGTCCCAGTTGTCTAGCAGACGTACCCAAACACCAAGTAGGTATTTTTCAGAGGGCCTAATAGCAGTGTATCATCACTGAACAATAAGCTCCAGCTCCAGTCTTTCATTTTAAACATGATCTCCAGGCTGTATCAGTGCAAACAGCAAACTTTTCTGATTGGCACAGTGGTTTTATGATTCATTAGGCACACTGTTTGACCTTGTGCACTGCACTTTGGACTGCGAGTTAAAATTCTCAGGTTGCTGACTTGCTGTGACCGTGGGCAAGATATATTGGCTATGTTCTTAAAAGTGTCAACTACATTTTGGGTTGCATTTAACTATTTTGTGCTCCTCCTCTCACTTAACAGTGGAGGAAACCATCTAAAAGGGACTCTTCAAGGGTAGCTGCTGTTGGGGATTCACTGGCGCTGTGTCTCCAACTGACAGAGAGGACATGGAAAGTGGTGACTTCTTTGGTTTTTCTGCATGGAACCACTGGCATTGTGCAGGGAGCAACCCCTGCCCCATTTACAGCTTCCTAGAAAAGCTTTGCAAGGGCCTGGATCCTCATGGATTTCTCACTCTCCAGCTACCCAGACCAACTGCCACAAATATTGCTGGGGAAGGGGATGATCTGTCCCAAAAGTGACAAGCTGACACTGATCATTGCTGAGTCTTTGGTCACAGTCCTGTGCTGCGGTTCTCAAACTCGCAGGGTCCCACAGCTCAGGTTCCAGTACAAGCCCAAATGTTTATACAGCAATTTTTCAGACCCAGGCCAGCCACAGGTTTTTTGTTCCCATGCAGATATACCCTCATTGTTGAAATGATTCAAAATCAACTTCAAGCATGTGCTTAAATCCCAAGCACCCAAGTGCTGTTCTGAGTAGTTATGGATTTAAGCATGTGCTTAAATGCTTTTCTGAATCAGGGCTTGTTACTGTTTGCATCCTCAATGTCTGATGTTATTGCAGAAATACTATTATTATTCACTACTTGTTAAGTATTGACAGTGTGCTCGACATTGTACAAAACACAAAGTGAAAGATGGTTCCTGCCCTGGAGGACAGGAACATATTCTGCATTCATATCTATTTTCAGAGTCTCCTCACAAGCTCCCATGCCAAAGGGTAATTGGCAGACACCATATATTGATATATTCGGCAACAGTTCCATTTCTTTGTTGGTGCAAAGTTACAGAAAAGTGAATTTTGTCTAAGACGGGGTCGGCAACGTTTGGCACGCGGCTCGCCAGGGTAAGCACCCTAGCGGGCTGGGCCAGTTTATTTACCTGCTGACGTGGCAGGTTCGGCCAATCGTGGCCCCCACTGGCCGCGGTTCGCCATCCCGGGCCAATGGGGGCGGCGGGAAGCCGCGGCCAGCTCATCCCTCGCCCGCGCCGCTTTTCGCCGCCCCCATTGGCCCGGGACGGCGAACCATGGCCAGTGGGGGCCGCGATCGGCTGAACCTGCCGCGTCAGCAGGTAAATAAACTGGCCCGGCCCACTAGGGTGCTTACCCTGGCGAGCCGCATGCCAAACGTTGCTGACCCCTGGTCTAAGAGCAGAGAACTTGGAACCAGTAGAAACTGGTTGCATGAGCACCATCAGCATAAGCAGAATGGATGGAGATGCTGCTTCTCCTCCTCATCTCAAAACCAGTATTTTCCTTTAATCCAAGTACCCACAAATCCACTCCATTTGTATGTTGAGGGTGTGTGGGTGCTACTGGTGAAAGGTTGTATGTGGAGAGTATACATTCTGCTAGAGAGAGACTTGAAGCAAAACCTTTGCTTCATTGATCCTCAAACATTGCTGGTGGTTCGGAATTCAAATCCAGTTCCATACTGGAATTTTGCCACTTGTCCTGGTCTTTTTACTGATGTGAGGCAAACTCACAGCCAAACCAAGGCTGCTGGCTCAGCTGCTGTGGTGAGTCTGCCTTTGAGAAGCAGTAGTTCTCTGCTTGATGTCCTCCTCTGGATCCCTGATTTTGGCCCTGTGACCCTCACTCCCATCCCTGTTTTTTCATTAGTTGTCCCCCATGATCATTTGATGCCTGGGTCCAGTGGCTCCTCCCCTTCAGCTGGGGGATGCCCACCCTTCCCTGGTGATTCGATAGGTGCTGTGGTGAGTCAGCTCTCAGGTAGCAACAACCTAGCTGCACTGACTTACCACTCCACCAGAGCCTGCAGTGGCTCCGCCCTCAGGCATGCAGCAGCAACCTATTGCTAAGCAGAGCTTGGGTCAGATGACCGCCCCGGGGTCAGGTACTTTCACAATCCCACCAAGCTGCAGATCAGTCTGAGCAACAGCACAAGGAACCCTCCTGTTGTCTCACCACGCAACAGACTCTTGAGACTCCCAGTCTGCTCCTTCCCCAGCCTTGCCTGAGCCCTGTCACAGTATCGTCCCTACCCTACTCCAGCCTCGCTCCAGCCCCATCACCAACGCGCTCCAGCCTTGCCTCCACCTACTGATCCTTCCCAAACTCTCAGACTCTGACTACTCCGCTTTGACCTCTGGCCTACACCTGGACTCTGGCTATGGTTCTGATTCTGGTTTATCAGTGGACTCTGATCTCAGTTTTGATCCCAGCCTGTCCTTGGGTCTCAATTCCAGTGCCACCCTTGGCCTAACCCTATACCTTTCTGTGACCTACGCTTCAACCACTAGGCATGATTACCGGAGTCAGCGCCTGCTAAATTGGCTGATCCAAACGCTGATTGACCACAAAATTTACGCTGTTTGAAATCCAGATTTGGATTTGAATTTTGCAACTGGAGCCCATTGCTGTATTGCACTCATGTGTCTGCATTGTTCTTTATAATATCATGTGTAGGAATCCCCTAGGGGCCATAGTGGAAACTCTCAGACATAGCCCTCCCCTCAATGGTAGCATACATCCATTCGTAATGGTTAAAGTGGGAAATAACATGTATAATTTATTATGCCCCCATGCTGCAAGGAAGGAGCAGACGTGAGAAAGTATGATATATAATAGCCCAGGTGTCCATAATTTATGTGCAGGTACCACAAATTATGCATGTGCAATTATGAAAATTCAAGCTGATGTGTGCATTAATACAGAGGTGCTGACTCCTACTTGGGGGAACGGGCTCATCTTCTCTAAAAGCAAGTCTACAGTAACTCGTGAACTGATTATGCAGAATTGTTTGTGACTATTTGCAGTACTCTTCAATAGAAAGAACAAGGAGATACTATAGAAAACGGAGCATCATTGCTGGCACATAAAGTATGTTGTCTCAGAGGTAAAGACATTAATGCTAAGGTCTCACTTTAACTACCCATCTTCATATACATGCTGTAAATTCTTGTCCATTACGTTGATTAAGGTGTTGGTTTTACATTAAGGGGCCATTTCTCAAATGTTACCATTAATGCTTGGTTAACTGCTCTACTTGGATCATATCCTTTCCTACATATCCCTTCAATATGTCATCAAACTTCAGCTTTTTTTGAATAATAAAACAATTTGAAAAGGTGTCTGAAAGATGAGGGCTAGGGAAAGAAAGGAGAGGTGGGAGCAGTAGCTGAAGAGCTAGATATTTACAAAACCAGCTTACTTCTGCTGCTGCTTTTTAATTACTGTTGTGCAGATGCAGGAAAAATAGTGGTCACTGTTACTCATTAAAAAATGTCTTGTGTGAATTGATGGGCCCTTCTATGGAGGACCAGGGCCCTCATTCATCTACGTACTTGTTTAGACTCCACCTTGCTGCTATGGAATCACATGTTAGAGCCACATGCCAAATCTTGACTCGGTTATTCTTCTCTCCTTGGGCTTGCCTACACTTCAAATGCTACAGTGGCACAGCTGCTGCTGTGCGGCTTCAGTGTAGACACTCACATTACCTACGCTGACAGAAATGGTTCTCCTGTTCATGTGGGAAATCCATCTCCCCAAAAGGTGGAAGCTAGGTCAAGGGAAGAATTCTTCTGTCAATGTAGCATTGTCTATGCCAGGGATTAGGTTGGTCACTCAGGGGTGTGGATTTTTCATATTCCTGAGCAACGTATCTGGGTCGACGTAACGTTTTAGTGTAGACCAGACCCCAGTATGTGTGTTCTGTGCCAGTAGGGAGAGCAGAATATGGGAGCTGAGCTCTGCTGTGTAAACCTAAGAGGAGAATTTTGCTCTAAGTCTGGATACAGTGCTCTCCAATTCCCCCATAAAACCCCGCTGGGCTTTGGGATGGAAGACATTTTGATGAATCAAGCCCAGCTGGTGTTTACATCCCAAATTTATGGGTGTGGGATGTAAACTATAAACCTGATTAAGCAGCTATGTTTGGCTTCATATACTTCTTCACCTGAGATGGAATAAAGCCACAAAGTCTGGATTTGGATCTGAAAGTCCTCAGGGTTCGAGGAGTTTGGGATATCGTGTTCTGGTTCAAATCCTAATCAGGGTCCAAAGTGTCAGGGGGTTCAGAATCGATGTTCCTGATTGGACTCATCCTTACACTGAGCCCTTTGAGCCTGGTTCTGATCTCACTTAAATCAGGAATAACCCCACTAAAGTATATGGAGATAACTAGTAAAACTAGCCTACCTGAGATCAGCATCAGGCTCCTTTTTTTGGAATTAGTGTCAAGGCCAACTATTTTGGCATATTTCAGGTATCTTTTCCAAACATAGGGATGGTCAGAGACCTGCAGACAGGTGAGGAAATTTTCTGCTTGCACTCTTCACTTTTCTCTTCTCTTCAGATCTCATTTTCCTACTCATTTTTTGGTCTTCGTTTACTTTTTTACTACAGGTTTTTGTCTGATGGTGGCAAAGTGCTTTGCAAACATTAGTTAACTAAGCCTCACAACTTGCCTGTGAGGTAAGCAAAGCAATCACTGCAGCCAATTCTTGGGTGAGAGACAGCAACTCTATATAATCATTTAGGGTATGCACTGTATAATATGGTGGAAACTTCAGGGAATATTTAGTTCGGCACTTTGTATCTACCTGCATTGGAATTTGGCCAAGACACTGTGGGTAATACCCCTCCTCTTGTGAAAAGTGCCCTGGGATCTTTAATGATCACAAGTGGCCAAGAGCTTGGTTTCACAGATGATTCAAGTTCCTTTTATATCTCTTCCAGCTGCTGCTGAGTCAGGAACCCACAGTGCTGAACTAGCTTTCTGAGATGTGCCACCTTCTTCCAGTGCATGAGTCAGTGAGATTTTCCACGGTGCTACTTCAGTCTCGAGGCAGGGTAGTGGCCTAGCAGCTCTTAATAGATGTATTTAAAGTCAACAAAGAGCTGGAAAATGTGAGTATGGGAAATTACAGGACTTTTTGTCTTGGAGCCCACAATTTTCTGGCCACCCTCCTCCTGGTTTTGTTTCCCTCTCTGTTTAGTAACACTGGCTCAAAATGTGCACAGTAAATGGAAACATGTTCTAACCCCTCTAGACGACAGACTGCTGCCTGTGTTTCCTTTCCACTCTTTCTTTGGCTCTGCTGGCTCTGGACTTTGGTTCTGAAGTGGAGCCAGCACAGCTGATGACAGCAGGACCAGATTAGTCACCAAGTAGAACAGATCCAGGCATAGAGTCCCTGGTATCACTACAGAGCTCTGCTGAGGGGTGGCCCTCCTGCCACCCAGGAAATGACTGTTTCGGGGAGGGGGGGTCTTTTGCTGCCAACACCTCCACTCTGGCAGGAAGCCCTCCAGCACAGAATACTGTGCTGGGGAGCAGGAGGGCTCATAGCCCTCACCATTGTGGTTGGAATCTGGCAGAAGGGGCACCCACCCACAGGCTCCTTTGCTAGATAGGCAAGAGGTCCCTGACTCCCAAGAATCCTCTAGTTGGCAAGAGGGATCTCCCCACAGTATCCTTTGATCGACTGAAACTTCCTTCTGGACAGGGACACCAGCATTCCTGAAGTCAGGAAGTACTTCACTGAAGAGGAGGAAGACCCCATAGAGGAACAACTTTTGGGCCTTTTGTGCAACTGTAACACTGAAGGCATGCTTTTTTTCATTTAATATTTTATTTATAGTATTTTCTTTAGCAGTTGCAGACTTGTAGTGAATGATGTATAATACAGTCAGGGATTCAGGATTTTTTCCTTTTCATAGAATATCAGGGTTGGAGGGACTTCAGGAGGTCATCTAGTCCAACCCCCTGCTCAAAGCAGGACCAATCCCCAGACAGATTTTTGCCCCAGATCCCTAAGTGGTCCCCTCAAGGATTGAACTCACAACCCTGGGTTTAGCAGGCCAATGCTCAAACCACTGAGCTCCTTCAGTATCATCTGCAAACTAAACTGCTCAAGATAGTTAAGACAAAAGCAGACTGTGAAGAACTTCAAAAAGATCTCACAAAACTAAGTGTTTGGACAACAAAATAGCAAATGAAATTTAATGTGGATAAATGTAAAGTAATGCACATGGGGAAAAAATAATCCCAGCTATACATACAATATGATGGGGGCTAATTTAGCTACAACTAATCAGGAAAGAGATCTTGGAGTCATCGTGGATAGTTCTCTGAAGACGTCCATGCAGTGTGCAGCAGCAGTCAAAAAAGCAAACAGGATGTTAGGAATCATTAAAGAAGGGCTAGAGAATAAGACAGATAATATCTTATTGCCCTTATATAAATCCATGGTACGCCCACATCTTGAATACTGAGTACAGATGTGGTCTCCTCATCTCAAAAAGGTTATACTGGCATTAGAAAAGGTTCAGAGAAGGGCAACTAAAATGATTAGGGGTTTGGAATGGGTCCCCTATGAGGAGAGATTAGAGGCTAGGACTTTTCAGCTTGGAAAAGAGGAGAATAAGGGGGGATATGATAGAGGTATATGAAATCGTGAGTGGTGTGAAGAAAGTGAACAAGGAAAAGTTATTTACTTGTTCCCATAATATAAGAACACCAAATGAAATTAATGGGCAGCAGGTTTAAAACAAATAAAAGGAAGTTCTTCTTCACACAGCGCACAGTGAACTCCTTGCCTGAGGAGGTTGTGAAGGCTAGAACTATAACACGGTTTAAAAGAGAACTAGATAAATTCATGTAGGTTAAGTCCATTAATGGCTATTAGCCAGGATGGGTAAGGAATGGTGTCCCTAACCTCTGTTTGTCAGAGGGTGGAGAGGGATGGCAGGAGAGAGATCACTTGATCATTACCTGTTAGGTTCACTCCCTCTGGGGCACCTGGCATTGGTTACTGTCAGCAGACAGGATACTGGGCTGGATGGACCTTTGGTCTGACCCAATATGGCTATTATGTTCTTATGTACCTTTTATTTTGGAGGGATGGGAAGAAGCCAGACAAGGGATAACGTACTTTTTGGCATCTTTATATAATGCCATAAAGCACTTATTTTCTAATTCATTTTTCATCTCTGGCATACTGTACATATTTCTGAATATTAGGCTTGGAAATCTCCATGATATTTGTAGTTTTGCCATTCTGTAGTTGGGCCCCTCAGAAATGCTTTCATGTTTAAGATGTTAGATCAGTTGAAGTTAGTTGTAAGAATTCTCTGTCAATCCTACAGTAGGCATTTTGTTTCCATTCCGAACAATAAAAATAAATATCTTAGGACTTCATGATTTAGTTGTGGTTTAGGTCCTGCTTTGAGCAGAGGTTGAACTAGATGACCTCCTGATGTCCCTTCCAACCCTGATATTCTAGGATTCTATGATTCAGAATACTTCTCACTGGACAAAGCTTTAATTAATTATTGCAGGTCCATGAGGGGAAGAAAGCACTTTTAACAAAGAGGATCCACGTTTAAAAGAAGAAAACAGGTTCATGCTATATAATATGACCTGGCCATGCTATAATACAGATGTTAAATAAAGCCACATCTGGACTGAGTCTACACTGAGGCCGTGGCTACACTCCTAACTTCAAAGCGTTGCCACGGGAGTGCTCCCGCGGCAACGCTTTGAAGTTCAAGTGTGGTCGCGCACCAGTGCTGGGAGAGAGCTCTCCCAGCGCTGCAGGTACTCCACCTCCACGAGAGGCATAGCTACCAGCGCTGGGAGCGTGGCTACCAGTGCTGGGGCACTGTTTACACTGGCGCTTTACAGCGCTGTAACTTGCTGCGCTCAGGGGGGTGTTTTTTCACACCCCTGAGTGAGAAAGTTGCAGCACTATAAAGTGCCAGTGTAGCCAAGCCCTGACTATTTTAGAGATGTCTCCTCCTATTAAACTCGGATTTTTTACCACTTTGCTGTCTAAACCTGCTCAGAGTAGTTCTCAAATGAAAGTAAATTAATTAAATACGTAAATTAAAACAAACAAAACGTAGCGCCAAAACCCAAATCTTTGAAGTTACAATTTAATTTGAAGAAAGAAAGGAGGAGCTCTCTTAGATTCTCAGTCCATAGGCATTTTGGGCCAAATTCAACCCTCAGACACACAACCAAAATCCCCATTAACTACAGTAGGGCCTGCAACTACGCAGCAGAAGATGTTATGTAGCATTAGTTAAGTCCCCTAGTTGTCTTTTACAGCATGTTATTCATGGCTCTATGAAGAGGAAGCAGGATGCTTACACATCGCACAAGAATGGAGTCCCAGAGTGATGTTTCCCCCCTTATCAGCCCATAACTTCAAATGCATGTTGGTCTAATCCAAATCGCGAGTGATTACTGGGGATTTTAAATGAAGTATTCAAACAACTTTATCTGTCTCAGTCAGTGATTGTGCTTTTGATAGGTGAATAGTGACAGACAATATTCCTTCTACAAAGGAACTAGCCACATGCCAGGGAAAGAGAGAGGGATAGCTACTGGCAACTAGTATATTGTGCTGATACCTAGTATCAGAAATGTGGTGTAACATATTTTAGTCTGCTTATATCTGCAATTAAAGGTGAGGCACTAAATGTAGAGCTCTTGTTTGAAGTGAACTTTCCTCTTTAGATAAACATTATAGCATTGAGTATAATGTATAGTGGCATTTATTGAAGGTTCTGCAAACATTAATGTACTCTTGTAAAACTAGTTTAGTGATGTGCTGTGCTTCAGTTCATCCAGTGTTTATAGATTTTTCTCTCTTTGTTTGATCAGGTAACACGTATATTGGGGTGTGTGTGTGAGGAAATAATTGTGTGTTTATATCCCCTACCCCCACAAGATGGGAGAAGTTGTGAAACAATATGTAATCCAGTATCACTCTGATTAGCCAAATATGTGTGACTGAGATATTTTCCCTTTTTCTGGGGGGAGGGAGGGAAAGGGGGAAAACTTGATTTAAAGAAACATTTATATGCATATAAATAAATATATCTGCAAGCTCCTATCTTCAAACACTCAAGCACATGCTTAACTTTAATCACACAAACAGTCCCGTTGGAGTAAAGTTAAGCATATCCATAAGTATTGGAGGGTCAGGGATTATATCTATAGCTATGGCTACATGAATGAGTGTGAATATATAGACGGATTACATAAACATATGTGTGCACAGTATGTAATACTGTATTTTTTTAAAGGTTGCCAACTGTGCTTTCTGACGTAGGATCTAATCCAACTCCCACTGAAGTCAATGGAAAGGTTTCCACTGACCTAAATAGAAGCTGGATTAGGCCCCTAATATATTTTGTTTAGTGGTCTCTCAGGTCTTTTCCCCTGTCTTGTAAGGAATTACTAAAATAAATCATTAAATATATACAGAATACTCAATTTCTTGCCTGTTTCGATTGCTTTAATTTGGGGGAACTATATTAGGGATGATGGCTAACACACTAAGGCCAGTTGTGTTAATACGAATTTTAAACATCAGAATTTTTCAAATTTAAAGTGAGACAGAATAATATAAGGGGATTAATCTTTATGGAAACTCTTAACCAAAAGGCCCAGTTTCATTCCCAGCCATACTGCTAGGAACTAGAGTAAATCATGACATTTGGGCAGAAGAAGTGTCATAAGGCCAGAACCAATAATAATAAAAGAGTATATAATTAGTAAGACATAAATATAATTACAAATACATCTATATATTTTAGGACCTCCCATCTCAAAGTATTCAACACACTGTACATCAGCAATAAAATATCAAGGAAAAAAACTTAAAGTATATGAAAGTTTAAAACCAATATCTTCAATAGGGATTAAAAGGCAAGCACTGCAATTATTTATACAAATGAGTGTAATCCTACAGTTGTTCTTATGGGACAACTTCCACTAAAGCTCATGGAAGTTGGATCTAGTCCTGAGAAAGCACCTCAGAATTTGGCTGGGTGGTATTTGTTATTCAGAGGAAGGATACTATAGTGTTACATGCTAACCCTAAGGGTAAAATCAAATGAATATTACAAAGAAGGCCAGTTTGACTTTTCTGTTTACACTCTCCTATAATACAAAAACAAAGACGCTGGATTAAAAATAATAAAACTTTGCACTGATAGAATGTCTTTCATCTGATCATATTAAAGCACTTTACAAACATTACATAATCATATATTATTACTGCAATGCTTATCTGAATGTATGGAGGTACCTCCATCCAAACCACACTACTCATTTTTTGGTCTTACACACCATCACCCCTCCCCTGGAGCAGGCCCGAAACCTCTTCATCTCATATTAGCCTGCTACTTCCCTCAGGTGGCAGCCAGATAACTTTCTTCCCACTTGTATGCATATTTTGTAGGTCCACATCCCCCACTGGGGGCTTCCAGTGGTAGAAATTTCCTCTTAAGGGAAACTGGCAGGACTGCTCTCCTTTAGATGATAGGAGTGGCTATCGCCCATTCTCTTCTTTTGGCAGGACTGCTCTCCTAAATTTCCAGTTCCTGAGGCCTATCAAACAACTAGTGTGAGGGGCAGTGCCTGCTACCTGCTTCAGGAACACCCTGGGTGGGAACTGGACCTGGTGGCTGCTCCTGGAATATCCCAGAGGTCAGTAGCAAGTTTTTTGCACTTGGCACCAAAGTAATAATGGGTGGTAGGGTAAAGGGATGACAGAACTTGTTTCCTAGCGGGAAGAGGGACATATTTAAGCCCAGAAATTTTTGGAGATTTTTGTTGGGTAGGGTACCAACCTTTACAAATTCTGCTTTATCACTGGCTCTTAACTATGACTAAGTATTTACTTTAAAAAAAAATTATCTCCCTTTGCAAAGTGTTAGTACTCACCGAGCCTTCTCTTAAAATCACAGCAGCTAGAGTTTATGCCACAAGTTGGCAACAAAGATTATCTCTCTGGCTACAAGATGAACCACACTTGCTTGTTCAGAGTAGCAGGTTCAAAGCACTAGCCCAGCTGTGGAGAGTTAATTCCCCTCAGAATGCTATAGAAGAGGGGAGTGCTGTGAAGAATTTTGGCTGAGTCGGAGAGGGAAGAACCCATGGAGGGTGGTGGCTCTGCTTGGGATGTTCTGTGGAATTTGGCAGGAATAAGCTATACTTTAGACTTGACTGAAGCAAGTAATGCCTTATATCTTTAGGCTCAGAGAGGAGCCATAACAAGCCAGGGCAAGATCCAGGAAGCATGATCTTTCCATTAAAGCTCTTGGTCCTTGCCTTTGTGTGAGGGGTGGAAAGCTCTGTATGCTTTCCTCACCTTGCTGTTCCCCAATACCAATATACTCACACTAGGCTAGAAATGATCTTGCCTTTGATTTGGATATTGGCTGAGAGGAAACCCTGTTATATTTTTGTTTGGCCCAGAAGGGGCACGATATTCTTTTAATGTTTACTCTTCTCTTTTACAATGAAGCACATAATAAAAATGTTTAAACTCCAGTAAAGAATGCAAAATCTCTTCAGTTCAAACTGGGGTCTCACACATGGGAAAGACCTGTCAGCTTAGTCTAGCCCCTTCCCCTCTGCCCCTTATTAACACAGGACTATCCTTCACAGTATTTTCTATTGCTTTGTTCAGTCTAATTTATAAAAATGTCTAACAGATCTCAGTGCTGGCAAGTCTCGCTTTAATGTCATTCCACTAATGCATAATACAGAATACTGGCTCAAACAGTGGTAGACTTTACAAATTGAAATGGCATGCCCTTTGTTTTCCTCTTATCTGTAGTTGTTAAAAGACATTGATTCTTATCCTTGCCTTAGCTTCATTGATTAGTAACGTTATTAGAAGCTAAGCCAAATGAACTTTGGCCCAGATCCACAAAGGGACTTAGGTGCCTAAGTCTCGAGCCCAGGTGCCTAAGTCCCAGTTTTGGCTTTACTGCGATCCACAAAACTCCTGCTAAACCCAGTAGGTACTGTCCTAAACTCACTTGATGCCTAAATTTTCAGGGGTAAAAGTTCCCTTGGTGCCTATGTTTCTGCCTCTGAGCATGTGGGCTGCTATCTCCTTCTAGGCACCCAGATGCTTATCTCCTCCCTAAGCCCCAAAGCAATACAGGAACCAGGGAAAGATAGGCACTCAGCTGCCTAAATTGCAGGCAAGGCCCACTCTGGTAAATCTGCTCAGAGGCCACCCTCCAGAGTGCAGCTCCCATTCACAATCCAGCTGGAGGGGGTACCCACTTTGTAACTTTCAGCCCACTGGTTAGACCACTCACCTGGGATGTGGGAGAGTCAAGTTCAATTCTCCTCTTTGCAGAGGGAGAGAGAGGATTTGAACAGGGGGTCTCCCACCTCTAAGGAGAGGGCTCTAAACACGAGGCTAAAACTCATATGGTGGGCACCCCCTCCTCCTTCTCTGGTCATTTTGTGTGGAGTGAGGGAGGTATCTAACTCATTCCCTCCTCCTTCTCTGGTCATTTTGTGTGGAGTGAGGGAGGTATCTAACTCATTTCTGTAAGATATGTCTTAGGCTCCTAAACTGCCTGATGTTCTTACATGGCTAAGCAGAGATAGGCTCTTCCTTCCAGCCTAGATATAAGCACTTATCTGAAAGAGAGGGGAGGGGATTAGCAATCACCCCTGTCATTGGCATCTTCTTGATTAGCTTAGGCAGCTCTGGGCCTTGTGTACTAACTTTTTGTGGATTGCATTCTTAGGTGCCTGTCTCTCCCCATTCATTGTATGGGGAGCCCAGGTGTCCAACTTAGCTTTGTGGATTGCAGTGTTGTTCCTTTGATTTTTCTAGGCACCTAAAAGTTAGGCTTTGGGGGTTCTATTTTTTTAAGTTCTATTTAGTTTCATCTTCTAAGACCAACTTCATCTGCTTTTTCATTTGTTCACATTACCAATTTTAGGGGCTTCATTTCTTCATTTAGTAAACTTGAAGAGTTTCCTTTAATTTCTAATGGTAAACAACATCTTGACCTCATTTTGTCAGAAACTGCAGAGTTGCACTGTACCATTTAACAAGGGAATGCCACATATGTGTGATTAATACACAACACTTTCAATGACCCTATTTGACTCCTTTTTTGAATATTTAATGTATCTAGCATTGTATTTCAATTCTCAGATGTCATAAAAGTCAAGAGATCATAACACATGGTGCTTCATCTTATTAAACGAGCAAGAATATATGAAAAACAGAACTTCAAGATATTGTAGAGTAAGTACAAAAATAAAGTACAATTTCCTAGCCAAAGACATGGGTTCATTTTCTCTCTGTCTCTTTTTAACATTCATCTTAAATCTAGCAAATAGAAATATCCTGAGGCAATGACAAGATGGGGTCAGGGAGAGAAATGTATGTTAGAAAGAGCTGGCAGGATATCAGCAGAAGGGGAATGGAAAGCAAAGGCACAAAGAAATGACATGCTAAACTAAACACATATAAATCCATACATGCACCAAAATTCCACTCCGCATTAAGATTCTTATGCATGAGGAACAACAAAGCCAAGGGAACAGGCTGACATATCCCAGCCCCTGTTGGTTAGGCCCTTAAAGAAAATACTAATTTCTGTGTGTCTATGTTAATGTGATCAGCGCTTATAAAAAGTTGTTAACAAAACAACTCTCCCACAGCAAAACCAAAAACAATAAACCTGTGTAACTATCATAATGCGTGCACTGTTCACCCAAGTGGCCATACAATGTCATTGTCTTTACTTTTATCTTCCCCAACCCACGCAGCACAATCCTGCACATGTCATTCAGGTAAAACTCTTGGTGAAGTCAGTGGCGAGTTTTGCCTGCTGCCTGCATCAAATGTGCAGGATTGGGCCTTGTGTTGTCATCTCCAGTTTTTTTCTTGTAATTTAGGGCCAATTTGTTATTTCTGTACTTAGAACTGTTCTATGCCTTCCCCAAGCAGCACAGTGATTGTATGGCCTGTATATCCTCTAGGACAGTGCAGCTTTCTCCCGTGGTGAGCTAAGCCTGCATGTCAAACTAGTGGGTGGGAATGTGTATGAGGAACTGCCTATTTCCTACTACTTATCACCACTTTTGGGCTGCTGTATTTCTTGGGGACACATGAAGGCAGCAATTCCTACACTGAATGCAGGGACTGCAACTGTGGGTAGCCCTTAAGCAGATGGTGTAAAGAAGGAGAAGGCTCCTTGCACCCTGCCCTGCTGCCAGAGTGAGTTAGTCTGTCCTTTATATGGTAATCTCTTTGGAGCAGGGACTCTTTTTATTTGTTTTGAAATTAAGTAAAACACCATAGAAATAATTGGCACTATATAAGCAATGCATGATAAAACCACTATGCTAAGGCAGTGGATCAATACAGATCAGCTATACATACTACAGTAATTCAACAACCCCACCTCCAGTTACACATTACATTTCCTTCGACACTTTCCCATTCAAGTACTTCACAGGCCCTGCTTAGTTTATCTAACTTGATTAGATCTTAAATGAGTATGGCTACATAGCATATGTGATATAGTCACAGCTCAAAGAAGTTTGACTGCAGACTAGGTTGAATTATTGCATCACTGTTATTTGTTGCTATTCTTATCCTTTGTGTAGTTAGGTGAGCTGACTCAATTAGATGCTCATGGTACCTTGTGAGTTATTACACTAACATGTAAATATATATGCACACCCTTCCTTTATTTAGGGCAGGGGTAGGCAACCTATGGCACGCGTGCTGAAGGCGGCACGTGCGCTTATTTTCAGTGGCACTCATACTGCCCGGGTCCTGGCCACCGGTCCGGGGGGCTCTGCATTTTAATTTAATTTTAAATGAAACTTCTTAAACATTTTAAAACCTTATTTACTTTACACACAACAATAGTTTAGTTATATATTATAGACTTATAGAAAGAGACCTTCTAAAAACGTTAAAATGTATGACTGGCACGCGAAACCTTTAATTAGAGTGAATAAATGAAGACTCGGCACACCACTTCTGAAAGGTTGCCGACCCCTGCTATGGACCTTACAGCTGCGCCGCTGTCAGATCTCCTGTGTAGCCGCTCTATGCCGGTGGGAGAGCACTCTCCCGCCGGCATAATTAAACCACCCCCAATGAGAGATTGGCGGAGACGCTCTCCTGCTGACATAGTGCTGTCCATAAAAGTACTTTTGTCGGTGAAACTGTCAGTCATGGGTGTGTGTTTTTTTCACACCCCTGACTGACAAAACTTGCTGACAAAAGTGCCAGTGTACACAAAGCCTTAGTTTCATTTCTCATTTCACCTTTGTCCTCCCCATTACACTCAGCACAATTCTGCACGTTATTCAGGCAAAACGCTTGTTGAAGTCAGTCTACCACTAACAAGAACATCAAGACAAAAAGTGAAATCCTGGCCCTATTGAATTAAATCAGAAAATTCTCACTGACTTTAATTGAACTAGGATTTCACCTAATGTGTAAAAAGCATTAAGGAGGGCTGTTTGTCATGACAAAATCATAAGGCTATTTTACAGATATCTTTCTTTCTTAGCCATTACTAAGTACCTCAACGCATTTTAGGCTTCAGTGTCATTACAAAATGTAAATTAATTTTAAGTTAAACTTCCAAGAACAACAGACCAAAATATAATTAGAGACAGGCAAAAAGGATAGGTAATATAATAGTCTAATGCTCTGAGACAGCCACCTAATAAACATGTATTTTATCAATAGTCATTTTAATAATGTATTGTGCTCCTGGCATAATCCATCTGTTTTATAATAGGAAAAAATAACTACAAGTACCCGGTCTAAAACATGAACATTTTAATACAGAGTCATTTTCAATAGCAGCTGTCTAAGTCTGTGAAAATACATTTTTGCACATTATATTTAGAATATGAATTGTGTTTTGCGTTCCAAATTATACAGTGTGAATCATTGATCAGGGTCAGCTAACTCGCATTAGCTAACTTGGGTTAAAAAAGCAGTGAAGACACAGTAACTCAGCTTTTAATTTGGGTTAGCACATTGAGTTCAACGCCATAATGCCTACTGGCTTTAACTCAAGCTGTTAACACGAGTTGCCGTGACTTTACTGCTATTTTAGCCTGCATTAGCTAATGCAGATTAGCTAACCTGAGTTAAGAAGACTATTTATTCTTTGTAAATTTGTATGGTCACAATGATCTGTCTCTGGCTTATAACTTGCAGGATCGGGGCATATATTAAAGTCTCCATATGTTACTTGACAAGGGAGTTTTAGAAATGTAGATTCTTTAACCAGATTTCTTACTGTCATGAGCATCTGAATGATTTTTCTGAACAGAGCTAATATGGTCTGTGTAGGAAATGTTATTGTGTGGTGGCAAGCCCCATGGAATTATTGGATCAATATTTTAGGACCATAATTGGCCTTGACTGAGATTTTCAATGGGGGCCTAAGAAGATGTTAGACACCAAGTCCATTGGGTGCCTAACTTAGGGCATGTTCCCACATAAAATGCTACAGTGGCACTGCCACAGCTATGCTGCTGTAGCCCTTTAGTGTAGACATTACCTACAGTGACAGGATAGGTTCTCCTGTCAGCATAGGAAATCCACTTCCCCAAGAGGCTGTAGCTAGAGTGATGGAAGCATTCTTCCATTAACCCAGCACGATCTACACGAGGGCTTAGGTCAGCTTAACTACGCAGCTCATGGCTGTGGATTTATCATGCTCCCAAGTGATGGAATTATGCAAATCAAATTTTTTTTGGACTTAAGTCCTTTTGAAAATCCATACCTTTAGCTCGATATGCGCTCATTATTCGAAAGGATTTTAGAAAGTTCTCCTTAGAACTACACAAAATGAAGCAGTTGCCTTATTAGAGCCCCCTATTGGAATGTTCCTTTGTGCACTGGAATATCTGCCCAGTCCTGGAGGCACCATCTGGCAGAGCTATTCCATTAAATTAACAGCAGTGAAGGGCACATGGAATCCACATTATGCGAGGATGGTCTGGAAACCTTTCAGTTTAAACAATTAAGCTGCTTTGAGTTGTGTTACATGAGGATTACAAAAACCTTCAAACTCCTGCACCTTGTTCTGAAACAATCTTTTTTTCCCCCCTTGTTGGAGTCATGTTTAATAACAGACTTTTTGTTATGATGTAAAGAAATATGCACTATACTCCCATTTACCCAAAACATTATCTGAACCACTGCATTATCCTAATCCCTTCCTTGTCCTCCAGCATGAGATACATGGGTTACATGCTGCAGAGGGCATGTATATCATGCTGGGGGACAAGGAAGGGATTCAAATACTGTAATCATAGAATCATAGAAGATTAAGGTTGGAAAAGACCTCAGGAAGTCATCTAATCCAATCCCCTGCTCAAAGCAGGACCAACCCCAACTAAATCATCCCAGCCAGGGCATTCTCAACCCAGGCCTTAAAAACCTCTAAGGATGGAGATTCCACCACCTCCCTAGGTAACCCATTCCAGTGCTTCACCACCCTCCTAGTGAAATCGTTTTTTCTAATATCAACCTGGACCTCCCGCACTGCAACTTGAGACCATTGCTCCTTGTTCTGTCCTCTGCCACCACTGATAACAGCCTAGCTCCATCCTGTTTGGAACCTCCCTTCAAGTAGTTGAAGGCTGCTATCAAATCCCCCCTCACTCTTCTCTTCTGCAGACTAAATAAGCCCAGTTCCTTCAGCCTCTCCTCATAAGTCATGTGCCCCAGCCCCCTAATCATTTTCGTTGCCCTCTGCTGGACTCTCTCCAATGTGTTCACATCCCTTCTGTAGTGGGGGGACCAAAACTGGACTCCATACTCCAGGTGTGGCCTCACAAGTGCTGAATAGAGGGGAATAATCACTTCCCTCAATCTGCTGGCAATGCTCCTACTAATACAGCCAAATATGCCGTTGGCCTTCTTGGCAACAAGGGCACACTGCTGACTCATATCCAGCTTCTTGTCCACTGTAATCCCCAGGTCCTTTTCTGCAGAACTGCTGCTTAGCCAGTTGGTCCCCAGCCTGTAGTGGTGCATGGGATTCTTCCTTCCTAAGTGCAGGACTCTGCACTTGTCCTTGTTGAACCTCATCAGATTTCTTTTGGCCCAATCCTCCAATTTGTCTAAATCACTCTGAACCCTATCCCTACCCTCCAGCATATCTACCTCTCCCCGTAGCTTAGTGTCATCTGTGAACTTGCTGAGGGTGCACTTCATCCCATCATCCAGATCATTAATAAAGATGTTGAACAAAACCGGCCCAAGGTCAGACCCTTGGAGCACTCTGCTTGATACCGGTTGCCAACTAGACATCGAGCTGTTGATCACTACCCATTGAGCCCGATGATCTAGCCAGCTTTCTATCCACCTTTAGTCCATTTATCCAATCCATACTTCTTTAACTTGCTGGCAAGAATACTGTGGGAGACCGTAACAAATGCTTTGCTAAAGTCAAGGTAGATCACATCCACCGCTTTCCCCATATCCACAGAGCCAATTATCTCATCATAGAAGGCATTCGAGTTGGTCAGGCATGATTTGCCCTTGGTGAATCCATATTGGCTGTTCCTGATTCCTTCCCCTACTCCAAGTGCTTCAAAATGACTTCCTTGAGGACCTGCTCCATGATTTTTCTGGGGACTGAGGTGAGTCTGTAGTTCCCTGGATTCTCCAACTTCCCTTTTTTAAAGATGGGCACTATATTTACCTTTTTCCAATCATCCGGGACCTCCTCCAATCGCCATGAATTTTCAAAGATAATGGCCAATGGCTCTGCAATCATATCATCCAACTCAGATGCATTGCATCCGGCCCCATGGACTTGTGCATGTCCAGCATTTCTAAATAGTCCTTAACCTGGTCTTTCACCATTGAGGGCTGCTCACCTCCTCCCCATGCTGTATTGCCTAGTGCAGCAGTCTGGGAGCTGACCTTGGCTGTGAAGCTGAGGCAAAAAAAGCATTGAGTACTTCAGCTTTTTCCACTTCATCTGTCACTAGGTTGCTTCCCACTTCACTAAGGGTTCCACACTTTCCCTCACCTTCTTCTTGTAGCTAGCATACCTGTAGAAACCCTTCTTGTTATCTTTCACAACCGTTGCTAGATGAAACTCCAATTGTGCTTTGGCCTTCCTGATTACACCCCTGCATGCTCAAGCAATATTTTTATACTCCTCCCTAGTCATCGGTCCAAATTTCCACTTCTTGTAAGCTTTCTTTTTATGTTTAAGCTCATCGAAGATTTTTCTGTTAAGCGAAACTGGTCGCCTGCCATATTTGCTATTCTTTCTGCACATCAGGATGGTTTGTTCCTGTGCCCTCAATAAGGCTTCTTTACAATATAGCCAGTTCTCCTTGACTCCTTTCCCCCTGATATTAGCCTCTCAGGGGATCCTGCCCATCAATTCCCTGAGGGAGTCAAAGTCTGCTTTCCTGAAGTCCAGGGTCCACATTCTGCTGTTCTCTTTTCTTCCTTTTGTCAGGATCCTGAACTCAACCATCTCATGGTCACTGCTGCCCAGGTTGCCATCCACTTCTACGTCCCCTACCAGTTCTTCCCTGTTTGTTAGCAGCAGGTCAAGATGAGCACAGTCCCTAGTTGGTTCCTCCAGCACTTGTACCAGGAAGTTGTCCCCAACACTCTCCAAAAAGCGCCTGGATTGTCTGTGCACTGCTGTATTGCTCTCCCAGCAGATGTCAGGGTAATTGAAGTCCCCCATGAGAACCAGGTCCTGTGATCTGGAAACTTCTGTTAGTTGTCTGAAGAAAGTCTCTCTACCTCATCCTCCTGGTCTGGTGCTCTATAGCAGACGCCTACCACGACATCACCCTTGTTGCTCTCACCTCTAAACTTAACCCAAAGACTCTGAACAGGCTTTTCTCCAGTTTCATACTGGGCCTCTGAGCAATCATACTGCTCTCTTACATACAGTGCAACTCATCCACCTTTTCTCCCCCACCTGTCCTTCCTGAACAGTTTAAACCCATTTATGACAGTGCTCCAGACATGTGAGTTACCCCATCAAGTCTCTGTTATTCCAATCACATCATAGTTCCTTGACTGTGCCAGGACTTCCAGTTCTTCCTGCTTGTTTCCCAGGCTTCTTGCATTTGTGTATGAATCAGGAGGCATCCCCTGTTGCACCCTCCTCCTTGTGTTTCCTCCTGGTATCCCACTTCCCCACGTACCTCAGGGCTTAGGTCTCCATCCCCTGGCGAACCTAGTTTATAGCCCTCTTCACTAGGTTAGCAAGCCTGCCTGCAAAGATGCTCTTCCCTCTCTTCGTTAGGTGGATCCCATCTCTTCCTAGCAATCCTTCTTCCTGGAACAACATCCCATCTCCTAGGTGCTACGATAATACAAATTAATACAAAACAAAATTACTACTACTAGTACTAATTGTTGTTTAAATTTCAGTGTGGGTGAGGGAGAAGAGAAAAGTGCAGACAGTGATGGATGGGGAAAGGAGAGAATGAAAGACTAAAAACCTCCCATAACTGGAAAGTACCAATGAAGACCCATAGAAACAATAAAATTTAATTTACTAATAACCAACCCCTGCAATGTTTTTATTATCAAAGAGCATGTGGGATAAAGAAATGATAGCAGAGACAGGTGCAGAATTAGCATCCGTACAGGTAAAGGCAGATGAGGCAGAAATAGCAGAGCCAGAGACAGATGCTGAAATGGCAGCAGTAGTATCTCTTCAGTCCACACATTGAAACCACACATTAGTGGATTGGGCTTTGCTCCAGGCTCTTTCCTGTAACATTCCATCATCTCTCATTTGCTGCAAGTTAGTCACCAAGCTGTGGAGCATCCCTGCTCCATACTGGGTGAGGAAAAGAGCAAAGCCAAAGAGGAAAAAAGGCTTTTTTGTGACTTTCCCTTTCTGAACTTTGTTAGAGATGGAGACTGAGCTCTGTCTCAGATTAGTGGCCTGTGACAGCGGTTTGGGAGATGAA
Organism: Terrapene triunguis; assembly: GCF_002925995.2. Taxonomy (NCBI): domain Eukaryota; kingdom Metazoa; phylum Chordata; order Testudines; family Emydidae; genus Terrapene; species Terrapene triunguis. The sequence continues at coordinate 1,950,648 of NW_020664393.1, forward strand.
CATTCTCTGAGATACAGAGCACTACAATATAAAAGGAAAGAAAAAAAGGAGCTGTAGTCGATTGGGATAAGGGAAACTATGTATCTGCCTTGACAGAATAATAAAAACAGGAAAATATCCATTTTAATTGAGGTTGTCACCTGCCCCAATTTCAGGAGACAGCCCTGATTTGGTTTTAGTGTTTCCTGCAAGAAGGATTTTAAAGCCAGCCTGAAGTAATAAAGAAATAGCTTTTTTCTCCCAAAGGATCCCAAAGTGTTTTACTTCCCAAACAGGCTATACACTTCATCCTCCACTGAAGTGCAGCTATTTCTGGTGTGGAATCATTGCATCTGTTTACAGTTCACAGCAACACTATAGGACTGTTCAACACAGGAAGTGAATAATACCATATTCAACTGAAACCACAGGGGGCTTTTGTGTAGGCAGAATGTAATTATTCAGATTGGAATACTGGAAGGGTTATTCCCATGGTTAAGAGTTATTGGTCCCTTAACAAAGAAGCAATGTGAATACCTTTGCTATTACAAAAAAGTGCCATGAGATATTTTAATTATCTCAAGTGGTCAGAACCTTGGTTTTAGATCAAGTCTGATCTGAGACATCTTCAGGACTGATGCAGTATACTCAGCTTGAAAAGTTGTGTTGTGATGTGATGCAATGTCACAATTCAATGACAGAATCAAGAAGTTGCAGTGCAACATCATGACTAGAGCTGTCCAAAACATGCATATTCAAACCCCAAAAGACAAGACATTCACCTGGTTTGGAATACAAACTCAAAATTCACACCTAGCTCCTCATCAATAGCTCTAGGCCAGGGAGGAGCTCTAAATCAGGGCTGGGGCTAGCCCTGAGAATCAGAAAGTTATTGCAGTCGGCTCCCTGACACCCTCATCTTTTCTATTGTACTGAGAGGAGCTTTGGCACAAGATAAAATCAAGTCCATCATCCGTAGTTAGCACTAGAGATGGAACTGAATGACTCAGCTTGGATCAGTAAGTGAATGCCCCAAAGTTTAGGTGTATTCTGATCTGTGGTTTTTGGTTTAGGCTGATGTCATTAGCTATACATACACATACTATGCTTTGCATTCCATTCATACTTCCTCATCTGTGACCTACCCGCATGATAATGAAACTAATGAACCTGCATTAGGGTAGCTACACATTTACACCTGAAACAGATGCATTTCACTGGCGGGAAGGGTATTCTCAAAGAGCTGCAAATCATTGATCTCCTTAGCCTCTCATGCTTTCTTTTGATATATTCCTTCCATCAAGAACAGTGGTTGCTGAATGGCGAGGAATGATAATTGATCCAATGTTGCACTGAACAGTCAAATGTCCAATGATTTCTGCAAAGTCAAAAATGGTTTGTCATGTTATTTGATTACTAATGGGTATTTTTGGTGGCATGGTTTTTGTTCAAGTAGTGATTTTAGGATAAGCATAAACATTCAAAAGTTTATGCTTATCCTAATTTATTAGAACTTCTCTGATTTGGAAATTGTGCTGGACAATTCATAAGGTCATATTTTTCCAATATATTAAATATTTCTGAGTTTCAGGCATTTCAGAAATGTTCTTTCACTTGTTATGATGGTATTTCTGTTTCTGGTCCTCACCAAAATCAAAATGTTAATGAAAGTCATTGAAGAACCAAAGCACAAGAAAAGTTACACAATTTCTTTGAAACTGATCTAGTGAAATTCCAATTTGATTTGATTTTTTAATTAAGGTTTGGTTCAATTTTTATTTTATTGGGGTTGATTTATGCATCCCTAAATTCCAAGAAGTATGAGAAATTTTAAAATCTGTTACACTTATTTTGATCAGTCATCTTTCAGAAGTAAAGGAGTGCTTAGGAACCTAACATTTTATTAGTTTTGTATTTATTCATTTTTCTGTACAGTTACTTCTGTTTCCATCTGGGAATGGGAAAAAAATTATTGTAATAATCTTGATTCAAGCAAAACAGTATGTTTTTGGTTAAGATTTGTTATTACTTAGCTCCACGTGGTAGAAAACAAGGCTTGCCAAAGTTTTTCTTTCTTTAATAGTTTAACACAGTTAGCCAAAGTCAATCATGGTGTAACTTCATTAACATTAATGAAATTACATTAGGAATCAATTTGGCCCAATTTGGTGCAGTAAATTGTCCATAAGAAACACATTCTTATATTTTGCATGTAGCTTAATTTAACAAAACCAGCAACAACCATTTCTGCAGCTCAGTATTATCAAAAGTATCATTGTGGGTCATGCTGAGAATGAACATACTACAGAAACAGCAACAATATAAAAAGATATTTAAAGTCAGCATTCCTGTGGTATTAAAAAGAATGTGGCTGAGGAAAATGGCAGAAATAATTGATTTAAAAAAAGCAAAGTTTAGCAAATTTATGGATATTATAATTTCTAAGTGTTTTACTGTACTCTGTAGTTAAATTAGGTTCCAAGTGGATGGAGGGAAAATAGGACCAATGCCGTCCCTACCCATACGCAAAATACACAGCAGCGTAGGGCACCAGGAAAGTTGGGGCATCAAATTTTTGGTGCCCTACACAGCTGTATGCTGCTCCAGCCCCTGTTCTGCCTCTTCCTACCCCTGCTCCGCCCCAGCCCCACCCCCACTCCAGCCAGCCCTCCCCTGAGGACTGCAGGAGGCGTTGGGCTCCCTGCATGGTAAGTAGAGTGACCCGACCCCAGCCTACTCCGGCCACAGCCTGCTCCGCTCCCCTGGCTCCCAGCCGCGCTGCCGGCGAGTGCTGGGGGGAGGGGGCGGTTCCCCCCTCCCCCCAAGCCTGGGAGCCAGTGGAGCAGAGCAGGCTGGGGCTGGCTCGCTCCATTTCCCGCAGGAAGTGGCCAGTCCCCCTTCCTCTCCCCCGCAGAGGCCCGTGGGGGGGCTGCGTAGGGCACCAAAATGGCTAGAGGTGGGCCTGAATAGGACCATTTGAGAAAGGACAATCTGACAATCTAACCAATTAGAAATCAAAGAGGGGAAAATGACCCTGGGACCCTTGCTCCCTAGAACAATACTGTGACACTAGTCACCTTTTAGGTAACACAAACAAGACCATCTTAAAAATACCACCTTAGACAACCCCAGTGATGCCTAGCCAAAGAATTTGTATTGGGGTTTGTGGATACAGTCACTAAACCAGCAGCCTATGTATTGTGGATGCAGTCACTAGACCAGCAGGCATATATTGACCACACAGCACATTGACTACCCATGTAATTTCCTGGTCCCCAGTAATCTCTGGGCTGGAACTGGTCTAAGACATACAGCATTATCCACTTAAGGCCTGATCAATTTCAAGGACAGCATGCCCTAGTATAGTGTCCTACCTACTGAATCTCATTCATTTGTTCCTATTCAGTTTAGAATTCTTTTCTTTGGTCCTCTGCAGAATATTATACAAGCTCTTACTGTGTGGTTGATCATTCTCAGGCCCAATCAGGAGATCAGCAATAATCACTTCCAACTCATTCAACTGCTCAAATATCTGGGAGGCAATATTTTGGCAAAACTAAGACGCTGAGACAATCCCAAAGGGAAGGTGCTTAAACATACGTCTACTCAACGGGCAGCTGAAAGTGCAGAGTTTCAAACTTTCTGCATTTAATCAGACCTGCCAAGAACAGTGGCTTCCATCCAAAACTGAAAATGCCCTTGTGTTTTGAAGTCTAGACATGGCCTCACCATCTGTTCTCATAGAGAAGCACTCATACTTGATGTCCTTTTCAAAAATGTTGGATCTATACATAGCCTTGGTTTTATTATGGTGACCATATTGTTAAGCCAGTTAGTCTGTGTCAGAATTTGCTCAATAACATGCAGTTTTGACGTTCTATCAAGTTCAACTTTTTATCTACTATACGTCAGAGCTTGTGATGGATCTTGGGGCACCCAGGACTGTGAGTTACCTTGTTACAGCCCCTTCCTATTACATGAAGGAGTCTTGGCCATGCCTGACTGGGAGTCAGCTCCCTAACACTACCAACCTTTGAGCCACTCAAGCACTCTCTCCTCGGCTATGCCAGGCCTGTCTTTGCCTTGCACTCAGTCCCCAAGTCACTTTGAAGTGCCCCCTGTGGTATCCAGCACCTGACACTGGCTACTCAAAGAAATCCCAGAGCCTCTGCCCCCAAAGGGGCAGTGTACCCCAGTTTACCAATTTTACCTTCAACCACCACTTTTGTAAACCACACAGCACTTGTGAGCACTTCTAATGAAACAAAAGTAGGGTTATTTAAGGAAAAAATAAAGATGTAACTAGAAACGAGAGAAAGTGATGGAAACAAATGATTACAATACAAAACAAAACCATAACGCACAAACCTGGGTTTATATTTACTAATAGTTTCCTTTACTATCTAATAAAGTAGGTCCCCCTCAGTCTGTTGCAGAGCTGGCTGCTTTTACAAGAACCATAAGGATTTAATCAGAAAACACCCCTGCTTCACAAGGGGGTTCATCAGTGAATGAAGCCAGGGGGTCTCTCCCTCTTCTGTGTTATAGTCAAAACAGTCTTTTGCTCCTATTCATAGACAGGGCAAACCCCTAATGTTCCTTTATTCTAATGTTCCTTTTTTTCCATGGGCGGCAGGTATTGTAGGCAGGGGGAGGCTGTGCCTCCCCAAACAGCCTCCCGTGGCCCTGCCCCCAGGCCAGCGTGCCTCCCGGGGGCCACTGGGGAGCTGGTGCTGAGCCGTGCTGCCTGCCCGGTGCTCTGAGGCTGGCTGCCCGAGCACTGGGACTGGGGGCCACCCGGAGATGGGGGCGAGGCAACCACGCTGCCCAGACCCCCGGAGTCCCAGGGCTGGGGGCACCAAGCTGCCCGACCACCTGGAGCCCCAGAGCTGTGGGTGCTGTGGCCACGCTGCCCAGGGGCTGTGGGCACTGAGGCTGCGGTGCACCGGGGCTGGGGCCTTGTCCCCTGGCTGGCCGGCGCTGGGGCTTGAGCCTATCGTGGGGGTGCTTTGGGCTCCTGCGGGGGAGGGGGAGCAGAAGGGGAGGGGCGGGGCCTCAGGCACAAGGGGAGGAGCCGGAGATTAGCCTCCAACCTGGCTGCCCATGCTTTTTTCCTCTTACTGGTTTTAGTTGTTTGCAATTGCATCTGACTTTCCCTTGAAAGTCTTAGTATTGCATAAAGCTAAACAATTGAACCTTGTATTGAATCATTGGCTAAAAAGGGTGGGGTGACAACTCCCTCTGCATGAGTGGACCATCACTGAGATAGATTGTCACCTGGTGATTAAGTTTTACTCCAAGTCCATAAAGCATACTTCAGTATAAATACATTATTCCTTAAATATTACCTGTACATATAGCTTGCAATGATTATGAATCTTGATACATTATGAGCGTTCTGAAGATACCTACATGTAACTCTTTATGGATGAATATCCTGTAAGATGTGTTTGGTGTAATGAGTTTGTCAGGTCTGAGGTAAGAGTTGTTTGCAAAGAACAGGAGGACCTTTGCCTAGAAACCTCTGTCACAGAGCTATTGAGACTTCTATGTTGGATATATTTTTGGTGGTACACTAAGATTTATATATTACTGTTATGTAGTATAACCGTAATGCACCCTGAGATGTTAAATATGGGCCTGATCAAATTCTTTTACTCCCTGTTCATTAGATAAGTTATAAACCTGCTTGATATCTGCATTTGTCAACTGCTTTTCAAATCGAGCATACATCAGACTTGAGTGGTATCTCTCCTTCTACAGATGTGCCAATGTGACTTTACTACATGGGCTCTTTTTGTGTTTATAAAAGTGTGTGGGTTTTTTAAACACAGAGCAGTCTCATTTTTTCTATATGCTTCCTGAGCACCTATATCTATTTGAAATTTACTTTTTATTCATTTATTTCCAGTGTCACAAAACAATCTGTTGTAGAACTTTGCTGTGTAAATGTATTAAGAGACCCAAGAAAGATGTCATGCATGGCTTGTTTCTGCATCATAATCAGAGCCTTGTCCTGCAGTTGTATGTTAATGAATGTGTTTTTATTTTAATTTCTTTACAGTTTGTGCAGAGAGTGACACATTTTTGCAAACTGGTTGCGTGTAGTACAACACGCCTTAGGCTGGACACCTTTAAGTTGTGATTGCCTCCACATTTATTGCATTTACTACTCTTGTCTATGCCATGTGTTTTCCTTTGCTTCTGACTTTATGCCTTCACATGCATTCTTAATTAGATTCACTTCTTTCACTATTTGCTAATACTTCTATTTCAAGCTCAGTTTTCACCAGCTCTTTATATATTCAGTGCTTTTTGCAGTCAAACCCATTCCTCACAATGACCTTACTTTGACCTTACTATCAATTATACCTCACATATTTTGGTCTCTAATTTGTGGACATGGTCAGGAATTTTCTGGCAAAAAATATTTTCCATTGGAAAATGCCTATTCATTGAAGTGAAACTGTTCGTGGGAAAGGATTGGTTGAGATAAATCTCCCCAATTCAATTTTTAATTTTTTTTTGCAATTATCAAAACATCCCATTGTGACATTTTTTTTTCAGAATGAAAATCTTAATTTGTAGGTTTGAAACAACTTGTTCTGAAATTTTTGATGATTGATACTAAAATAGTGGGGAAGGGAGGTTTAAGTCAGAATTGGAAATGAGCATTTCCAAATTATCAAAGCCAAATGTTTTGATTGACCTGCTCCACTCTCTCCCCCTCCACCAGATTATCATTTCCCCAAAAAGTTTGATATTTCTACTGACTGGGGACAGGAGAATTTTTTGATATCTTGAAAATTAGCCCATCTGTTAACTGTTCAAGTTAATTTAGCTTTATTATGTAGCATATTATGTAACATAATGGGCAATGGCCTCACGTGGCTACTGTTTGCTTGTAAACAAAATGTGCCTTTCCTATTTGACGTTACTGTGAGGATCGTAGTATTTTTTAAATTTCTGAATGACTTTATTTAGCAGTTTGAGATCTCCAGTGTCTCTGTATCACTATGAGGGATTTCATCCCAATTTCTCATCAATAAAATTTGCATCCAGGAAAATTTCAAAGTGTTGGAACCATCTCTTCTGTACTCTTCCAGATTCCCTCCCAGACGAGTGATTCATGAGGTTGTTTTGACTCCATTCTTGTCAAAAAGATTCAATTTTCTTATAGCACCATGCTATAAAGATTGATGAATGGGAGTGCTACTAAGAGACTGTTCTTTACTGCATGGCCTTAGTCACCTGATATGGGTCAGGATTACAGAAGTTTAATACCCCTGGTCACATGACCAGGGTCAGTATTCACTGACTCAAGTGGCTACTTGTAACAAGAAGTCTAGTTTAATTTAGCTGTTGGCAACATTTTATTACAAGCAGTGGAAAATCATGCTCAGTTATTTATTGTTATTTATTGTTAGGGCCCTACAAAATTCACAGCCATGAAAAATGCATCACGGAATGTAAAATCTGGTCTCTCCTCATGAAATCTGGTCTTTTGTGTGCTTTTACTCTATACTATACAGATTTCATGGGAGAGACCAGTGTTTCTCAAATTGGGGGTCCTGACCCAAAAGGGAGTTTCTGGGGGTTTGCAAGATTATTTTAGGAGGGTCGTGGTATTGCCACCCTTACTTCTGTGCTGCCTTCAGAGCTGGGCAGTGGAGAGTGGTGGTTGTTGGCCGGGCGCCCAGCTCTGAAGGCAGCAGCTCGCCAGCAGCAGTGCAGAAGGGTAGCAATACCATACCATGTCACCCTTACTTCTGCACTGCTGCTTTCAGAGCTGGGTGACTGGAGAGTGGTGGCTGCTGACTGAGGGCCCAGCTCTGCAGGCAGCAGTGCAGAAGTAAGGGTAGCAATACCATACTATTCCATCCTTACTTCTGTGCTGCTGCTAGTGGCAGCTGTGCCTTCAGAGCTGGGATCCTGGCCAGCAGCTGCCGCTCTCCAGCTGCCCAGACTGAAGGCAGCAGCAGCACCACCAGCAGCACAGAAGTAAGGGTAGCAGCACTGCAACCCCCCTACAATAACCTTGCAGCTCCCCCCGCCACACACACACAACTCCTTTTTGAGTCAGGACTCCAACAATTACAACATCATGGAATTTCAGATTTAAATAGCTGAAATCATGAAATTTATGTTTTTTAAAACCCTATGACCGTGAAATTGACCAGAATGGACTGTGAATTTGGTAGGGTTCTATTCATTGTACTGGTGGTATCCATTAACTTTTTTTCTTTCATTGTAGTTTTATGGAACTCCATCACAATTTAATACTAATTAATATCCACTTACAACAAAGTGTTGACAATAACTTTCTAAAATTGTGAATTTGACATTTAGGAGCATAATTTAGCAGAACTGGAGGAGCTTTCCAAGGTACAGCTGAAAGCAAATTAACGTTTACATAAATATTTATAACTCTCGTCACTTACTGAGTGGCCAAGGAAGTCTTTTTTTTTTTTATTCCTGAAGACTTCCACACTGATGCCATGGAATACTTCCTTGTTACATGCCAGACATTATGCTGTGATTAAAGTATTTCTGTTTAAAATGCCCATTCTTTTAGATTTCGTTGCTGGAACTCCAATTTTCTGTAGTTTGGCCTGTTCTGCTGCTATATCCTTTTTATTACAGAGCCTTTAAAAAAAAAACCCAACTGATTAATCAAATATTAGTCATGGCTTTCTAAGCATAGCTACATTGCAGAAAGAAGTATTGGAAGGTTGTGGATTTTGACCTGATGGCAGGTAACCAATGCAGTAGACTTCTTAACCATTTTATTTAACAATAAAGCCTTATTCAGCAGGAGATCTCAAAGTGCTTTACAAAGAAGGTAAGTATCATTCTCTCTCTTTTGCAGGTGGGGAAATTGAGGTACAGGGAGGTGAAGTAACTTGCCCAAGGTGACCCAACAGGTAAGTAGCAGAGCAGGGACTAGAATCCATGTGGTCTGAGGCCTACTCCAGTGCCCCACCCACTAGGCCACACTGCCTCTGCTAAGCAGGTCTTGGTTGAGCTGATTTACTGTAATAACTGTCATCCTTGATGTGTGAGTCAACTGATAATTTAATAAGATATTCTCACTCTGATATAAATGTTTTATGCGATCACAATTGGGGAGATGAACTCTGCAATCAATTCTCTAAAGGATCATTTAAAATGACATCTGCCTGAGTTAGGAAGAGCTGGAGGGTATCTCCAGGTTGCTTTTCAAGGAATTCATTTTTTTGGAAAGGGGATTTTATCCTTTTTGCAGGCTGAGTGACTGGCCCCTTCCTAGCACATTCCAGGGAGAGCGGCAGATATTTGTTTTCCCCTTCCCAGCAGTATTTGAAGAGGTTAGAGGAAATAATTGTGCAATTATGACATTCCTTGGTTGTCAGTCAACAAGGGAAGAGCCCATATCCACCCTAGACTAAGTGAGTAGGCAACTCCCAGCACTTTGGTGGAATCTCCAAGGTCATTGTTAAGAAAATATGTATTTGGCAATCTAGCGAGTAGGTGGGGTGTATGTGCATCTTCAAAAAGACCTCTGTGAAATTCCATCTTTTCTATTTTCAGCAGACCAATTCGTGAAGTTCTTCCAGGTGCAAAATTCCCCTGTTTCCAAATCCTGAGAGCTGCTGAATGCCCGAGAAACAGCCACACGAGCCAGAATCTGACCGATGTTTGTAAGGACTGAGTGAAACCTGAGTATCAGCTTCAGGATTTGGCCCGTCATTTTTTAGGGTTATGCTTTTTGTTGCAGTTTAAAACACTTTCATCCTGGGAGAAATCAGTTAAAAAGAGGGAATTTTCAGCAGATAGCATTTACTTGAATCTTCTCCTTTAGTCAACATCTGCTCCACACTGGTTAGACAATAGAGTGTGACACAGAGGTGTGCTAAATACCTCACCTCCTCCTTTATGCTGCAGAGTTCATTAGCTCTCTTCCATAAAGTGCCTGTTTGGCCAGATTAAAGAGAATGACATCTTATTATGAACTCATGGCCCTTTAACAGTGGAATGTGGGGCTATATAACAACATAGGATTTGTCTGCCAGCTTTACTTCCGTGGATTTTTTTCTTTTATACCTGTAAATCTGTCCCTCCCTCCTCACTCCCTGGAATCTAGTCAAATCATTCATTTTGTAAACTTTTATACAATCCCCAGAGTTCGTGATTTACTGCTTTGTAGTTACAGGAAGGCTAAGAGCTGTTTGCAAACATGAAATGAGAATTATTTAAGAGTTACAAAATGCAACACTTATTTTCTTTTCCATGTTTTACTAATTTTCCTCTCCCAAGTTGTACGTGCAGTTTTTCGTAGGTGCAAGATTAACAGCAAGATTAACAGCAAGATTCCTCCATAATCCATTTTCCTGAAATCAGATTGTAAGTTTTTTGCTGAGGCTTGTAATTCTGATTGTACTAGAAACACATCCCCCAGGTAAGGCTGTATGCCTGGCCAGTGCTTTCTGTGATGCTGCAGAGTTGGCTATTTAGGCATCAAAGGAATGAAAAGAATTTTATCAACAAAATAGTAGATCTTAAAACTATATCTGGGGATATCTAAATGAGTGTGTTCTGGTGAACTTTAGGCACGTATCTCATATGCAGTGTGCTTCACCAATTAATACATTTGGCTGCTGTCCTCAATAGGATTCTTTGAACAAAGTAGTGTTTGTTGACTTTACAAGAAGATGCTTGTTTGACAAATATTTCAGTCACTCTGTTGCCTCACATAGGTTATCAGAGCTGTTAAGATATCACTGAATAATCAGGTGGAAGAAGACTGATGGATTTAAGCCCAATTTTTGTGGAAATTAGTGAAGGAAATATACATTATTTGTACATTGAAGGCAGATAAGGCCTGAGGTATTTATTCTTTCCTTTTATGCATATCAACTATAGCTTAAGTGAAGAAACATGTTTATCTAGTTACAGAAGACTAATCCTTCCTTAATCTGCCCTACCTACTCTCTCTCTCTCTCTCTTTCTTTCGCTTTACCTCTTTTTTTTCCTCTTCATTTGTTGTATTATTTATGTTTTTGGAGCACAAATATGTTAGTATGTGTGTATACAGCTGCACATTCTCTAATTTGCATATACAACCAGGCCTCTGCAAGTTATTTATGGATGCAACTGGCCATTTGTACAAAGTTACACAGTTTGCTTACATATTCATGGTAATTCTGGACAAATGATCCATGCAATTGTTCGCACAATTTGCATGTGCATTTGCAATCTAAATTTAACAATCAGGCCCATTCTTCTTCTTCTCTCTGTCTCTCTCTCCATACTTTAATTTAAAAAACAAGTGTATAATCATATCATATGATCAGCGAAAGGTAGTGTGACCAGATCACAAGAGTAAAATATCAGGACACATGGGGGGGCGAGGAAGGGGCGGCGCCACAGCCCTGACCAGAGCCATGGGGAAGGGAGGCGCACAGCCCTAAGAAGCTGCGAGGGGGGCGTACAGCCCCTGCTGCAGCCCCCGTCACAATCCAGAGGGCAGGGATTCATAGCTCCAGTTCCAGCCCCCGGCAGAAGCCATGGGGCAGGGGCGCATGATTCCAGTTTCAACCCAGCCTTGCTGCTGGCTCAGCCCAGTTGATAGTCACCTCACCTCCCAGCAGGGCCGGTGAGTGCAGCCAGGGGAGAGGGCAGGACATGGGGGAGTGAGTGTCTGGGAAGTCTGGGGAGGGGGGGGGTTGCCGGGCTGTGAAGGGGTGGAGGGCGCTGGGCAGTGGGAGAGGTTTGTGTGCTTCGGGGTGCTAGGCAGTGGGGGGTCTGTTGGGAGAGTGCTGGGTAGTGGGAGAGATCTCTGTGTATCAGGGCGCTGGGCAGTAGGGGTCTGTGTGGGGCACCATGTAGTTGTGGTAGTGGGGCTCTGGGGAAGTGCACTGGGTAGTCGGGGAGCGGGAGATCTGTGTGTATTGGGGAACTAGGGAGTGGGAGGTTTGTGTGGAGTGTTGGGCATTTGTGGTGGGGCTGTGGGCAGGGGTGGTGGTGTGCAAGGCACTGTCCATTTGTTGTGGGGGAGTTGTGCAGGGGGACACTGGACATAGCAGGTCCAGGGGGTGCCGGGTGAGGGAGCTGTGTGGTGCGGCATGGGTCCGCCCACAACAGGAAGGAGCATGCTGGCAGCACAGGGCCAGGCAGACCAATGTGTGTCTGGCCATGCCATGCATGCCCCATTGACCCTGGCTGTCCCCCCCACCCGCTGCTCGCCTCCTTACCTGAGGGCTGGTGCAGAGGGAGGAGATGCAGGGTCGGGGTCTGGGTGGCGCTTACCTGGGGCAGCTCCCGGAAGCGGCTGGCAGGTCCATCTGGCATCTAGGCTGCGGGGTCTCCGCGGGCTGTGCCCACCATATGCACTGGCTCAGCAGCTCCCATTGGCTGGGAACTGTAGCCAATGGGAGCTGTGGGGCAGGGCCTCTGAGCACGAGCAGTGCACACAGCCCTCTGGTCGCCCCAACCCTAGGAGCCAGAGGGACCTGCCGGGTTTGGGGGTGGGGTCCCGGCAGCACTTACCCTGGGTGGCTCCCAGGAAGCGGCGGGCAAGTCCCTCTGGCTCCTAGGGTCAGGGGCAGCCAGGGGGGTCTGTGCGCTGCTCGCGCCCATAGGCCCTGCCCCCACAGCTCCCATTGCGGAGCTGGTGTTCATGGCGGGCACAGCTCACGGAGACCCCCCTGGCCGTCCCTCAGCCTAGGGGCCACAGGGTCCTGCTAGTCACTTCCCCACCAGCTAGTGTGACCAATCCAGCCCCGTAACAAATATCGGGACAAATGGCGCCCAACCGTACATCGGTCAGGATGTGGGACAAACAGCTAAATATCGTGACAGTCCCAATTTTATTGGGACCCGTGGTCACCCTAGCGAGAGAACTAATGCCTAAATATATAGTGAGCATTAGAACTTATTAAAAAAAATCAGACAACTTATTCAACGATGCTCTTGATGAATTTATAATATAAACATATTTTAATTTAAAAAATAGTTGTGCATTCATATAGTTATTTTAAATTAAAATATGATCTTATAAATTAATTAATAGCCTCTTTGAATATATTTTAGTGCCTACTATAGATTTAGGCATTAGTCTTCTTGCCGATTATACCTTCACCCATTTGACTTTTGAACTGTTCCTACCATATTGGTCTGAGTTGAAATGCAAGCTTTTGAGGGAAAGGACCTTGCTTTTTCTTAGTGGTGGCCTCAAGGCTATGTGATTTAGGCAGCTGGCCCTGCTCATTCTGGGACCCATGCATACATACCTTCTAAACAGGTATTGGTTGTAAGGGGCTTGCCACAGTGTGAGGGATGTCACAGGCAGGAAGCATCTGGTGGGGTTATTATTACTCTGCAGAGAGGAACCTAGATGGGCCTTGCATATGATGTTTTGACTAGAGCCCTAAAAATGCTCTAACTATCTAAGTTACTTATATGGCCCCCATTACTGTAGCATCTGAGCACCTCACAGTCTTTAATGTATTTATCCTTGTATCAGCCTGGGAGGTTAGGGAATTGCTATTATCTCCATTTTACACATAGGAAACTGAGGCAGTATATGCATGGGGGTGGGGGGGGGGAATGAATGAATGTTAATGTGTGAAAGTCTATCAAACTTTGTGCGCATTTTGCAAAGAACTGCTTTTTTCCTAGGCTTTTGTGGAGGGAGTTTGGCTGAGGGTTCATTACATATGCTATGGGTGCGGGGGGAGGGAGGGAAGATTCTGATTATATTTGCTGGTGCATATTTATGTGTTCTTTTGAATGGGATGTATAGTCCACTTTTGGATATTATAATTTGTATTGTGAATGTTAATTCATGTAATTGGTGCCCAGAACATGGGAAGTGAACCTACTGAGAATTTTCTATACTGTAGTGTGTGTGTGTGTGTGTACACACTCAAACACTGCATATATATATCTATTTAATGAAAAATCTAAAATTATGAATTGTTCTTGCAGGAGACAAAGCAGCAGCTACTGCAATACATTCTAACCATTAAACAGAAGCCCAGCTGTCATGACGGTTTTGTGAGCCCTGTCTGAGATCAGGGTCCCACATGGACATCTGCAGCTTCAAAGAATCCCAATGACCTAGATTCAGTTGTAGATTACTGTCTGGTCTGGCCTTTGCTGCTATCACTGCACTAGGAGCCTGATTTCAGTTACACAGGCTGACTTGCTCACTGCTCTGACCCATTTTCCCATGGCAACCTGGTTTGCTGTACCAGGAGCTAGAAAAATACACAGTTGACTTTTTAAGGATTCCAAGATTAAGTTTACTCTTTGCCTTTTTTAAAAAAAATGTACTTAGCAGATATGCAGAAGAAGAGCTGACACTTTGCAACAGCATTGGAAGCCAGGGAGAGATTTAGGCCAGGTATTATTTACTTACTTCTAAATCACTGCATGTCTGGATGATGTTTTTATTTTCTTATCTCTTTGCAAAAATAGCCAATTGGCTTTCCTTCCCCCCAACCACCTCATCCCTGCTTCATCCCCCCCAACCCATCGCCTTATAATAAATGTATTTCACATTGTACTAAGTCTTGATTTTCTGGTCACACATGAATATATGCATTCACACTGAGGAATAAAGTTGACCCTGCCTTGACACATTAGCTGCTGTCTGTAGGTCTCTGTGTGTGTTAGGAACAGGAGGAAACATTTCAGAGCTAGTTCCTCTCAATCACAGGTTTAGCTTCTGCATTTTGTACATAAATTTGATTGGAGAGAAAAGAAAAGTGTGTCCCTAAAAGGAAGAAGAATGAAAAAGTCTGACAATAGAAGTTAGGAAAATCAGATGGTGACTATTTTTCAAGCAACCAACTTCTCATTTATTTTCTTTCTTTTCCTTATTTGAAGAATGGGCCTAGGGCTGCTAGGTTGTCCTATACATTTATTATGCATTTTTATCTGTAACCATTTACAAAACATAAGAAATTACAGGATATCTTTTGGGGGCCAAGGGATAGAAGATAGAGGCAGTGTGAGAGAAATGATCTAATCTCTCTATGCTGCATTTCCCATCCCCTGAGATGCTATCTTTGCCAGCAGGTTAAATTTAAGTCAATGGAAGCTGCAGACACTCAGCACTTCTCAGGAGCAGGTAGGGTGACCAGATGTCCCGATTTTATAGGGACAGTCCCAATATTTGGGGCTTTTTCTTATATAGGCTCCTATTACCTCCCACCCCCATCCCGATTTTTCACACTTGTTGTCTGGTCACCCTAGGAGCAGGACTCAGGTGAGGGTGGGAGAAACCCCAGGTGGATTTAGTTTTGCAAAACTTTGTTCGTTGGGATTTAGTTTTGCAAATTCAAACTCAGTTTAAATTCAGGTTCCAGTTATTCATACCTCACAGTGCTGGTTTTTGTTTTGTTTTGTTTGTTTGAGGGTGCTGGTGAAAGGATACCTCTGGGTAATTAGTTTTGTTTGGTCCTATTACCATTGTAGATAGGTAAAACTGGAAAATGGGTGGAAGTCAAGCTTGCTTTTAGTTCTGTAAAACCTCAATGACTGGCTCTAAGTTTGAAAAATCAAAGCCAGGATTGAATTACATTCAGGTTCCCCAAAATACAGGTGTATAAATGTTTTTGATTTGTTTTGATTGGTTTATTTATTAGTTTTACAAAATACATCTCCCAGAGTTCTCTGTGCACATGAACTGCCACCAGCCCCCAAATATTTAACCAGGTGGGATGTTAGGCTGAATATCTCCCCTGATCTCAACATTCAGGATAGAACACAAGTAGAGATCATCTTTTTCAGGGATGTTAGAGGCCAAACTTTATAGGGTTTATAGGTGAAGACCAGCACCTAGAGTTGCATCTGGAAACAATATGGAAGCCAGAGCAGACTGTGGAGCACAGGTGTGTACCTCCTTGTGAGAAACACAACCAAGTGGTTAGAAAGCAGCTTTCTACATTAACTGAGTTTTCAAGAGGTCTCCAGGTGTAACCTCAAGTAAATCATGCTGCAGTAATCTAATCTGGAGAGGTAAAAAAAAGCCAAGAATGAATGTGGCAAGATCTAAATCCAAAGAATTGTAGTCTCCTTGCCAAAAAGAGAGAGAAAAAATTTTCTGTTAGCTTCTACTACTACTTAATCATCTTAAAAAAAAAAGGCAGCAAGGGATCCTAGACTATGATCTTTACTGAACAAAACTCTGTGTTAAAGAAGGAAATATTAACTTCAGTGACTCATCTCAACTTCTGGATGTTTCCTCTATTCTAATAACATCACTTCAGCCTGTTTGGATTGAACTTCAGCCAGCTAGCTCTCATCCAGACCCAGGTTTAGTTAGACACTGGGAAAGGTAAAGGGCTGCATGGTTCAGAGAAAATGAAGAAGAGACACCCAGCTGAGTGTCATGACTGTACTGATGGTAGTGTGTCACACTGTCTGGGGTGGCTCACAACTGTGAGTGCCTCTCTCAGTGCAGACTGTCAGAGAACAGGACAGATTCCCCAAGCTGGTGGTGTGTTCTATAAGTAGATTTGATCAAACCAGTAACAAATGTGAACTCCGGGATCACTATACCAGTTTTACCAGGGAGTCACAGACAGTCCCCTTAGATTTCCCAGTCTGTCTTACCACCCAGACAAACTGGACTTTGTAATAAAAGGTTATTTAAACCAAAAATCACACCACATTAGGTTTCTCCCAGTCCCAAGAGACTAGCCACTTACCCCAGATAAATTGTACCCTAGATCTTACATGAAAGACCATGCTGGCAGCCAATTCTATAGTAAACTAATTATAGATGTATTAGGTATGAAAAAGAAATGAGAGTTACTGAAAGGTTAAAGCAGGTAAAATATATTAACAGATAAGTAAGTCATAGTTTGTAATTCCAAACGGTGGCAGTGATGTAATGAACTGCCAGTTTCCAAAAAGTCTTTCAGGGTAACACAGATTGTCTCTGGGGATCTCAGGTTTACATCTGGTACCTTCCCTGTAAGAGTCCAAACAGTCGAAGGTAAAGGATCTTTCCATGAATCCAAATTTATAGTTTCTTCACACAGAAAGCAAGTTGACAGTGTCTCTACCCATCTGGGCTTTTCCTTTGATGATGGTGAGTGAGGAACGCACTCACTCTTTTGACTTTAGACCCTCCTACATAATAGTCACTTGCTTTGAATTTAGCATTTTCTGTTAAAGTCCTTAAGTACTTCATTAGTATTTCACAAGATTTCTTTGATGGATTATTTAGTTACAGGAGTATACACAATGTAAATGTTTGCCATTACATTATAACAGGAACAAATGAGTGACAACAATACAAGTAACATTCCACTGGTTTTCATGAAGTTTAAACATCTGAATACACTGTTACATTTACACTCATTTTGATCTATACTAATACACACGTGAATTGGCCTGTGGCCCTGATCTGACCTGGTCTGTCAGCATCACACAGCGTAATGCAAACTGCTTCATTGTCTTCCCCACTGACCTCACATACATACTGAACAGCAAGGAGGAAAGAATAGGAAATTGTAGCATCCCCCCTGAGAAGACCTATCAGTCACAAGAACTTTGGAATCTTCCAGAGAGAAAAGATAGCTCACCTCTATGTGTAACTTTATTTTCCCAAGGTTGGGTTTGAGTGTCATCGAGCAAGACAACTTATCAGGCTTCCTGTAGCACTACAAGCAAAATGTTACTATGCGTAGGGAAAGGCATTATCTTTGATAACTTTTACTGACTTATTTCTTTCAGGTCCTTTGCTGTCTCTAGTTTAATAGGATTCACTATCCAGACAAACACTATCTTGTGTCTGCAATCACCTTAGCGAATTGACCAATACTTTAGTGCTGCCTGTGGTCAGACTCTTACAGATGGACATTACCAGCCCACCTCTGAAAGAGATGACAAGCTACCAAAGCTACAATTTGCACAGGTCTTTGTCTGCTATAGTGATTATTTTAATGGAAGAAAGTTAATGTAACACTGAGTAGAATTTTTGTGGGACATCATCATGAAGGCCTTAATCATCAGGATGTCCCTATGTGCCTGTGATGGGGTGTCCACCCCACACAAGGCAAAGCAGATTGTTAGGACAATTAACCTGATAGGCTGCACCTGTGGGAGAGTCAGGGCCTCAGAGGCTAATTGATGACAAAGCCCTGCTGTGCAGGGACATGCTGAGCTTGTAAAAAGACTGCAGGCTGAGAAGAGCAGGGGGCTGTAGGGAAGTAGCTGGTAGTCACTCCCTCAGAGAAGGGGCTACAGAGTCTGGCAAGAAGTCAAAGAGAGAGGTAGCCTATAGTTACCCATTTGAGGAGGGAAATTAGGCTGGTAAAACCCATGTAGGGAGGTAGAGGATAGGGCAAGGAAGTAAGAAGGAGTCCAGGGAAATAGTGACAGGGCCTGGGTGTAAGCAGACCATAGTTACTAGACATAGAGTCACTGGAATGCAACCTGGAGTAGTGGGCAGGCTTGGATTCCTTCACCTGCCACTGGCACAGGACCTGGCTTTGGACTGGAAGACGGTCTGAAATGGCATGTGGACAGTAGATCCAGTGGGACTTTGATACCCCAGAAGAGGAAAACTATAAAGAGCTGTCCGGAGGGCCAAGCCATGAAGAGAGCACTGAGAGTCCTGTAGAGTGAGGAGGGATGAGGTGTTTTGGAAAGGGGTATGTGACTTGAAAGCTAATCCTCAGACCCCGCCACAGTGAGATGTGCAACAGTGAGTGGATCCTGTGACTGTGCCTCATAAAAATAAAAATATTGTAAACAGCCATCTTTCTTTTTTTCTGTCCTTTATTAGGTAATAATGCTTATTTCCCTTGTCAGAACAATATTTTTGCTTATTAATTACTTACAATCAGTTCATAGGAAAGATTTCAGAAGCCAAGTGATGCAAAAGGCTTAGGAAAGATGGCTTTTTCACTTAAAGGGTCATATATTGGGACCCAATCCAGCAACTCTGGCAATATAAAACAACCTGAAAGCTGGCACAGCCAACCCCTGAGTGGAAAACCTCAGGTGGCATAGAGCTTCTCTGGAATTCAAGGAAGTGTGGTGATGTACATGGGAGATACAGGATGTTGATGCTGGTGTCATTGTCAGAAACCAGGGACAACATAATAAGATCAGACTAAAAAAATGTGCTCTCAGACCTTTCTCTGCAGACTGAAATCAGTCCTTACTATGACTTGCTGTTCATTTTACCATTAGGGCTAAATCGTAAACCAGGGATGCTAATTTACAGTCAACCTTCACCCATTGCAGACCCCCAGTGCAGTCTGCTTTCTTCAGTGCATGTCACCTTTGGTCCCTACCAGTCCTTTAACTAAGCCTACTGCTGCCAATTGATCATCAGAAGCTGGTGAAGCTAACACCAGCAAGAACTTCTGCGTTATTATTTATAATACCCGAACACATATAGGTCCTAACTAAGACCAAATCTTGGCAAATGTCACATTAATATTTTTAGGGTGGTTATATACTGGGGATGAATAGGTTGTCGGGGTTTCTTTTTTAATACATGTCTATAATGAGGTAGGGGTGGGGTGAGAAAGGAAACAAGAAGGGATTAGTTAATTGGAAAGACACAAGGACTGAGTTGAGGGCTTTACATTTTTTGCCTTCCTTCTATCCCATTTAGAGTATTGTGAGCAGGGGAAGTAGATTTGGCAGATAAGGGCCTGTGAGGGAGAGGTTGGGAAGGCGGATGGAGCACAGAGCTAATAAGCAGAGTAAAAGAGTATCCAGAGTGAAAACTGCAGCTAATTAGATGACACCACTGGTATCCAGGGGCTGTGAGGATGTGCTGCTGGTTCCTCTGTACAGCCAGGCTGGCTCTTCCCTGGGAAATATTTCTGCTCCTGAGACCACATGACCTGGTGCTTCCCCTATACAGTTGCATGTCCAGAGATGTATTGAAGAGGGGAAGCCCCAGCTAAGCCTCATTTCCTCCCTCCCACTGTGGCCCAGCTGCTGTGGGCAAGTTTCTAAGCACTGGGAATTTCTTCCTCCCATGAGCTGGATGTAGGAGGTTTGGGCCTGCACGTGGCCTCGCTGTGGAGATGTGGGGTGCACCCAGGAGGGGGGTTGCACACAATAATTGCTGGTGCTGAGAAGAGAGGAAGCCCTCTCTGGGGTTCATTTCTTGCCCAGCTTTGTGCTGCTGCTGGAGGCATCATTTCTTTGTGCAAAGATTCAGATGTATTTTCTGTTCTTCCAAATTCTGATGCACTGTGGCTGGTTCTGCTGTAGCCTTCCGGCAGCCATGCACAGCAGGCGCAACTGCAGACTGTTACACTGAAGTGTAACACGGGTAACATGGTGTGCATCTCACGTTCATCCCTTCAGAGCCTGAGCATATTGCCTGACCACCAGGGCCAGCCTATTGTGAAAGTGTCCTTTTGCACTGTAGAGCTATAGTTCCAGTATTAGATGACTCGTTGGTTAGTAATTGTATACACTCTTAGTTTGTTAGTGTAAAATGAAGGGGTGTGTGTGTGTGCTGTTGGAGTGTCAGGGCTATATTTCCACTGCCTCATCTCTTAAAAGCATGAAGCTCTGCTGAGAGGTCACCAAACCGAGCTCTGCTGAGCAAGGTTTGGTGACAGCAGAGGTACGGACACCTTGCAAACCCTCCAGCAGTGGGCTGTGTAAGCTGTGTACTTGGGTTAGGCTTCAATGCCATGTTACTGTTTGAATTAGGGAAAGGAGGCAAGGGGGTTGCTAAAAGTTGCCAGGAGCCAGGTTTGGCTGGAAGAGTCAGGAGGCAGAAGAGGAGGTTATGGAGATATGGTTAAAGAGGAGAAATGGAGGCAATAGGGACAAGTTTTTTTGCATTCCTGGGGAGAGAAGAAAGGAGGAAAGGAGTTCTCTGCTATGGCAAGCTGATAATAATGAGTGAAATTGCAGAACCATATGATCGGTGGATTTATCATATAACTTTGAACACTTCATGGGCCCTCTGCTAACTAATCAATCTCTCCTGGGATTTATTTTAACATTCCAAACCCCTGAACAGCTTCAGGCAGCTGGAACTAAATAAATAAAATAGAATTAAATCCACGCACCAGAGAAATGTTTCCTTCTTCCTCCAGATGTGGATTTTCTCCTCACATTACCCCTACGTTCTGCCCAAGAGGGGCAAAATTCAGTCCTACACCACCAATAAAAACATTGCAGCTATATTGTCTTATTTCATGCCTCAGGTGGGAGGTATTGGATTTGCATTAGTGAGCAGAGATTCTCAGCTTCCCAGAGCTGAATGGTGCTTGCGTCTAGTGCTAGAAACTTCCAAGATGATGGACTTTAAAACTGTGACCTTTTTAGTTACAGAAAATATATTTATAGCTGCCACTGAACTCTGTAACCTCCTGCTCATGTTAATTATGGCATCTGGCATTACAGGGAAGGGATGTGATGCTTTATAAAGATTCTTGCAGAACTCACATACATGGCCCTAATATGTAGATTTGTACAGGTACTGCATGTATGTACATATAGATAGGCAGTTATTTGTTCATCTCACAACCAACAAATCTGACAAAATCAACCTATTTGGCACTGTCTGTGTGGCTATTTTCACATGCATACAATGAAAGAGACCAAATAAGGACATCAAATTACCTTTTAGAATAAGATTATTGATCAGTTATGGACTCTCTTTCATAGGACAGTTTTCCAATTCTATACTCACGTGTACAGCGAGTGTGCACGAAACTGTTGGTGTATAAAGCTCATTCAGTGTTCCCTTGTCAGTGCACATCAAAGAGTCTGCCTTGTGATAGGTGAGAGTAGGTAGTTCAATATTTATCAATGACTCATAAAATTCAGGTAAGATATTTGAATTCCATTGTAGATGTAATAAATGCTATCAGGCATATACAGAATATAAAAAAAAGCTCCATATCTTGCTAGTTACGTGACCTAGAATCTCTTGCAGTTTAATGCAAGGTACAAATTAACTAGCAGATTTCTTCAAGAAAAGTTTATAGCACTGGCATCCACTGAATAAACTGGTATCATTTGAGACGTTTGATATGTTCTTCTGGGTGATCCTCCTCAAGTCAGTGGTCTGTCTCTAGAGATGATTGGATTCTAATGATGGTCAGTCATCAGTGAGTCATCCTTTGAACACATGGTGTCAGAAAAAAGGATGCTCTTATTTTCAGCTGCCTCTCCAGAGATGTTAGAATGCATCAAATTTTAAAGACCACATGACCTGAGGAAATAATGGTGCTCAGAATGAATGAAGGCTAAAACCAAAATTAGGGATATAGAAATGTTTTTGCAACTTAGTAAGGGTAAAATTTCACCCTTACCAACTTCCACACTTCATGCTGGTCCATCAGCCCTAAAGTATTTAGGTTTGTACCATTAAAAAGGATGCTTCTGATTCAGATAAAGGGGTGAGGCTCCTGTTGATTTTAATGGTATTTGGATGAGGGTACATGAGAAAAGAAATAGAGCAACTGGTCCTAAGATAATGAAGCCCATTACAGAATTCCATGTCCATTTTTCTTGTTAGTCTCTCTGTGTATGGTGCTGTGTTACCACAGCATCAGCTTGTGCTGCCTTCATGAAACATCTTGTCTCCAGCTGCTTATGACTGTAGGCACAATCAAAAACACTTGGAGGCTGCAAAGAGCTTCTGACTGGTTAGTTAAGAGTCCTGGGGATACAGACGTGCTGAAATCTGAAGTCTTTTTCTGTCATGCTCAAATGGCAACAAATAGCCAAGATATAAAAATGGCCAATACAGGAACACTAGTCTTTGACAAGAAAGAAAAAACGAAGGGTATGTCTAGACTATGAAATTAGGTCGATTTTATACAGTCAATTGTGTATGTCCCCACTAAGCGCATTAAGTCGGTGGAGTGCGTCCTCACTACCGTGGCTAGCATCAACTCACGGAGCGGTGCACTGTGGGAAGCTATCCCACAGTTCTTGCAGTCTCGGCTGCCGATTGGAATTCTGGGTTAAGCTCCCAATACCTGAAGGAGCAAAAACATTGTTGCAGGTGGGTTTGGGTACATGTCGTCAGTCTCCCCTCCCTCCTTCCCTCCGTGAAAGCAACTGCAGACAATCATTTTGCACCTTGTTTCCTGGGTTACCCATGCAGATGCCATAGCACGGCAAGCATGGAGCCCGCTCAGCTCACCGCTGCTGTTGTGAGCATTGTAAACACCTCGTGCATTATACTGCCGTATGTGCAGAACTCGGCTAAGAGACAGCAGCACGAGGACGATTGTGAGGAGGACATGGACACAGATGTTCCTGAAAGCACGGGATGTGGCAATTGGGACATCATGGCGGTGGTGGGGCTGGTTGATACAGTGGAACGCTGATTCTGGGACCAGCAAACAAGCACAGACTGGTGGGACCGCATAGTGTTGCAGGTATGGGATGATTCCCAGTGACTGAGAAACTTTTGCATGTGTAAGGCCACTTTCCTGGAACTTTATGAGTTGCTTTCCCCCACCCTGAAGTGCAGGAATACCAAGATGAGAGCTGCCTTGACAGTTGAGAAGCAAGTGGCGATAGCCCTGTGGAAGCTTGCAACACCTGACTGCTACCGGTCAGTCAGTAATCAATTTGGAGTGGGCAAATCTACTGTGGGAACTGCTGTGATC
Organism: Terrapene triunguis; assembly: GCF_002925995.2. Taxonomy (NCBI): domain Eukaryota; kingdom Metazoa; phylum Chordata; order Testudines; family Emydidae; genus Terrapene; species Terrapene triunguis. The sequence continues at coordinate 1,974,239 of NW_020664393.1, forward strand.
CAAGTAGCCAATGCAATCATTGACATTCTGCTATCAAGGGTAGTGACTCTGGGAAATGTGCAGGTCATAGTGGATGGCTTTGCTGCAATGGGGTTCCCTAACTGTGGTGGGGCGATAGACGGAACACATATTCCTATCTTGGCACCGGACCACCTTGCCAACCAGTACGTAAACCTCAAGGGGTACTTCTCAATGGTGCTGCAAGCACTGGTGGATCACAAGAGACGTTACACCGACATCAACGTGGGATGGCAGGGAAAGGTGCATGACGCTTGTATCTTTAGGAACTGTGGGCTGTTTGAGCAGCTGCAAGAAGGGACTTACTTCCCAGACCAGAAAATTAATGTTGGGGATGTTGAAATGCCAATAGTTATCCTTGGAGACCCAGCCTACCCCTTGCTCCCATGGCTCATGAAGCCATACACAGGCAGCCTGGAATTAATAAGGAGCAGTTCAACTATAGGCTGAACAAGTGCAGAATGGTGGTAAATTGTGCCTTTGGACGTTTAAAAGTTCGCTGGCGCTGTTTGATGACTAGGTTAGACCTCAGTGCAACCAATATTCCCATTGTTATTCCTACTTGCTGTGTGCTCCATAATATCTGTTAGAGTAAGGGGGAGATGTTTATGGCGGGGTGGAAGGTTGAGGCAAATCGCCTGGCTGCCAATTTTGAACAGCCAGACACCAGGGCGATTAGAAGAGCACAGGTAGGTGCACTGCGCATCAGAGAGGCTTTGAAAACCAGTTTCATGACTGGCCAGGCTACGGTGTGACAGTTGTGTGTGTTTCTCCTTGATGCAAACCCACCCCCTTTGTTGATTTTAATTCCCTGAAGGCCAACCACCCTCCCCCCTTTGATCAGAGCTGGCAAAGGAAATAAAGTCACTATTGTTTTGAAACCATGCATTCTTTCTTTATTAATTAAAAAAAAGTGAGATAACTGATAAGGTAGCCTGGGTGGGGTAGGGGAGGAGGGAAGGACAAGGCCACATTGCTTATTGTAGCCACACTACAAATCAAAACAGTTTGAATTACAGCCTTCTGTTGCTTGGGCCATCCTCTGGAGTGGAGTGGCTGGGTGCCCGGAGCCTCTCCCATGCGTTCTTGGGCGTCTGGGTGAGGAGGATATAGAACTTGGGGAGGAGGGCAGGCAGTTGTATAGTGGATGCAGTGGCGGTCTGTGCTCTTGTTGGCTTTCCTCCAGCTCCGCTAGACGCCTGAGCATGTCCGTCTGCTCTCCCATTAGCCTCAGCATTGCATCCTGCCTCTTCTCATCGTGATCACTTAATGCTTTCCTGATCTCTGCCACTGAATGCCTCCATGCATTCATCTGTGCCCTGTCACTGCGGGAGGACTGCATGAGCTCGGAAAACATGTCATCGCGAGTGCTTTTTTTTTGCCTTCTAATCTGCGATAACCTCAGGACGGAGATGATGGGGGAGTATAGAAACATTTGCACCTGCGGGGGGATAAAAAGGGAGAGTAAAATTTAAGATGATACATTTCTGAGAACAAAAGGGAGACTCTTTCACAGTGTATCAAGAAATTCACAGCGGACAGCACATGTGCTTTAGGTACAAGGTTGCATTTTGCCTTTTATATTGAGCACCTGCCGGTATGGTGACACATCACAGACAGCTGGGCAACAGAATTCAGTTTCCAGGCAGCCTTGGTAAGCCAAAGGGTATGCGGGTTTGGCTTCTAACGCCTTCATAACATGTGGGAATGTTTTCAAACTGCAGCGCCCTCCTTTTCCATAGCAAGCAATGCCGGTTGGGTTTGCCATTTAAAAAGAGGGGTTGCATTTTTTGGGTGGATGTGCAGCATATTTCTCCCCCAACCCCTCCGCGTAGCTATTTGGGATGATCTCTTCACCCCTCCCCCCGCCGCATGGCTATTCTCAGGGATGATCCCTTTTAGCCAAGCGCAAACAGCCCTGCATGAACGGGGTCCTTTTACTGTTCCCTTACAAAAATTCCCCTATTTCAACAAGGTGACCATTAATGATATCACTCTCCTGAGGCTAACACAGAAAGATATAGACCGAATGTTGCTTGAATGTGACCAAATCCCAGGACCATTCGCTGCCATGCTTTGTGCTGCAATAATTCCAGACTACTTGCTACTGGATTGGTGTGGTAAAGTGTCCTACCATGAAGGACAAAATAAGGCAGCCCTCCCCAGAAACCTTCTGCGAAGGCTTTCAGAGTACCTCCAGGAGAGCTTCATGGAGATGTCCCTGGAGGATTCCCGCTCCATCCCCAGACATGTTAACAGACTTTTCCAGTAGCTATACTGGCTGCAAATGCATCCCAAGCCTTCAGGGCAAATCAAACATTAAGCACTATTGCTTTTAAACCCTGTACTGTAGTTACAAAGGTGCACTCACCAGAGGTGTCTTCTCCGTCTTCAAGGTCAGGGATTCCGCCTTGGGAGGGTATTGGCTCCAGGGTGATGAAAAAGTCCTGGCTGCCGGGAGAACAGATTCATCGCTTGCCTGCTGCGCATTCTCCTCCTCCTTCTCTTCCTCTTCCTTATCCACAAAATGCTCCTCCATGTTGCATGAGACTTCCCCCTTGCAGGTGTCCACAGACAGTGGTGGGGTAGTGGTAGGGTCCCCCCCAGAATGCCATGCAGCTGATGATAGAAGTGGCATGTATTGGGCTCTGACCCAGAGCGACCATTTGCCTCCTTTGTCTTTTGGTAGGCTTGCCTGAGATCCTTGACTTTCACACCGCACTGTTGTGTGTCCCTGTTGTAGCCTCTCTCCACCATGCCCTGTGTGATTTTGGCATATATATTAGCATTTCTTCTTTTTGATCGGAGTTCTGCCTGCACAGATTCTTCTCCCCATACAGCAATCAGATCCAGTGCCTCCCGTTCGCTCCATGCTGGAGCTCGTTTGCGATTCTGGGGGGACTGCATGGTCACCTGTGCTGCTGAGCTTGCCACGCTGACCAAATAGGAAATGAAATTCAAAAGTTCCTGGGGCTTTTCCTGTGTACCTGGCTAGTGCATCGGAGTTGAAAGTGCTGTCCAGAGCGGTCACATTGGAGCACTCTGGGATAGCTCCCAGAGGCCAATGACGTTGATTTGCGTCCGCACTACCCCAAATTCGACCCAGCAAGGTCTATTTTAGCACTACTCCCCTCGCCGGGGAGGAGTACAGAAATTGATTTTAAGAGCCCTTTAGGTCGACGGAACGGGGTTGCTTGTGTAGACGCATTGCTTATAAAATCCACCTAAGTGGCTAAATTCGACCTAACCTCGTAGTGTAGACCAGGGCTAAGGATGACTCATGTGCATGTAACCAGAACATGAAATATAAATAAAAAGCTCCAGTTATGTCTACTTAATATCCAGCCCTGACGGAGATCATTGATCTATTGCTCATCAATATCTTTAACAATAATGCAATCCATAAAGTTTCCTGTACGAAGTACAAACTTCATATTGATTTAGAATTTAACTGTATTCCTTTAAAATATTAATCTCGGTAAATAATAAAACATGAGTTTCCAGTGTGGGCCACCAAATAAAAATTCTAGATTTTTTTTCCTTCCTCCTTAGAGACTTTCAGACTACCCTGGTGGCTGTGGAAAGAAACAGGCTAATATAACTAATTGATTCTGTGGACACCAATTTATTTATCAATGTCATTTGGAAACAGGAAGATGGGAGTAAATCTTTTAGGATAATCCCCTATAAGTAACTACCATTGGAATAAGAGACCTCCCATGGACTATTCTTCCAAAAGCTTCAATAATGGACTCATTCAATGGTTATTCATGCAACATATCTGCAAACATTAGAGGACTCCTATGATGGTACCCTTCTTGCACTGTCTTCTTCTAGTATATTTTGGATCAATAGGGTTGAGGGAGGGGTGTTTTCTTAGCCCAGCTTACACTCTGAGTTTACAGCCCATTACTCACACATGATCTGTCATTTAGTGTTACGTATACATTTTTAAATTGATACCATAGCTATTTATTTTACCCATTGTCAGTAAATACAATTAGATACAGTACCAATATTACAGTTAACATTCTCTCTCTCTGTATGCAGTGTACAGTAGTTGTAGCTACATCAGTCCCAGGATATTAGAGTGACAGTGTGGGTGAGAGGTAATACCTTTTATTGGACCAACTTCTGTTGGTGAGAGAGACAAGTTTTCAAGCCACACAGAGCTCTTCATCACAGCTGTGATGCTTTGAGTACCTTTCCCAGATCTGAAGAAGAGCTGTGTGTGGCTTGAAAGCTTGTCTCTCTCTCGCCAATAGAAGTTGGTCTGATAAAACTCACTTTGTCTCTAATACTTCACCTATCTACAGATACACTGGCCCACTTACCCTTTTCACATACTCTGGTCCATTTCTCCAGCACATTCATCCGTGTCACCTCCAAATTTCTCTCGCTCTTTTTAATTTTATCATTCTCCTTGTTTGGTTCTCTTTGCCTATAACCCATTTTGTCTTATTCCTTCCCAGTCTTCCCCCTCCCCCCTATTTGAATATGTTAATTTTCTTCCTTTTCTTTTCTCCTTACCTGTTCCCTAGCTCTTTTCCTCTTTCCTTGCACACTTGTATCTCATCATTCCTCTTTACTCTCCTTCTCACTTTTTCCTAATCTCTTACTAACTTTTATCCCTGCTTTCTGCTCTTCTTTTCCCTCCTATCATCCTATTGGCTGTCTGCCTATATGTTCTACTTGTCTCTCCAGTTTAGTACAGCACGTCTAGATTAGGAAAAGAGGTCAAGATTAGATCAAAGTAGGCTAGCATGTGATAGCTAACCGGGACTTATCCTGACCTATTCCTTAGTGTAGACATAGATTAAAACCTTTTACTTCAATTTATCTGGACACATTCAACCCTAGGTTAGCCCCCCACTTATGTTGTTTATTTACAGGCTCTAGATAGCTTGTTGAAGCTAGATGTCCTTTTTTAAAGAAGACATTTCTTTTGTGCTAACATTCTTTTATTTCATTTGGTAAACATGGCAGGGATGGTCTAGATAATACTTAGTATTGCCAGGAGTGCAGGGCTCTGAACTAGATGACCTCTCAAGGTCCCTTCCAATCCTCTGATTGTTATTTGTCTGGATTGTTTGCCCTCCCACCCTCCACAATTGCTTTCTGGAAAACCCGGCTAAACCATCTGTGGGTGATAAGTTGAACCAAATGTACACTCTCCAGCATTCTTCTACACCTTTTTCTTCTGAATTCAGAAGTTGTTTCAGTTCTCTTTAGCACACACCAAAATATTATAAAATGTTTTCTCACGTCAATTTTTTTGTTTTTTGAAACTTTTTATTAATGTCTTATTTTAACTTTTCTTTAACATACTGCATTGTACTTATTTATTCAGGATAAGGTTAATAGTCAAAGAACCTGGCTAAGGCCACTTCTTTAACCCAGCCAATGACACCCATCAACAACCCAGGATAAGTGATGAGAAGTGGATCTCACATCTCAAGAACTCTAGTGTCTCTTTAGAATCAGTGCTACCTAAGGTCCCAATTGTGTGATCAGATCTGTGTAGGTGCAGCTCTGTTCTCAGTGAGGCCCCCTTATGCTGATCCAGCAGCATCTTCTTTGACATCAGCATCCTAATCTTAGAGTACGAACAAGAAAAAAGCTTTCTCTCAGGGCAGGCCTTCACTACCCGCTGGATTGGCGGGTAGTGATCGATCTATCGGGGGTCGATTTATCGTGTCTAGTGTAGATGTGATAAAATCGATCTCCGATCGCACTCCCCATCAACCCTGGAACTCCAGCTCACGAGAGGCGGAAGCGGAGTCGACGGGGGAGCGGCAGCGGTTGACTCGCTGCCGTCCTCACAGCCAGGTAAGTCGACCTAAGATACGCCAACTTCAGCTACGCTACTTGTGTAGCTGAAGTTGCGTATCTTAGGTCGACCCTCCCCCCCGCTAGTGTAGACCTGGGCTTAGTAACTCAGGTACAAGGAAAAGTCTGGTATGCAGGGTTATTGGTAGTTTGGCTCCCCACCCACCCTGGAATTCAAGTTAAAAATGGTGCTAAATAATGCAACAGTTTTGCAGGAAAGTTTAAAACCTTATTTTTAATTCTAGGATGAATTTCTCCCTCCCCCATTATTTATGTAAAAGCTGATCATGTGTACAAGGAGCTTCTAAACACTAGACTAGAATAAGTAGCTATGACCCATCACCAGCCTCTTTAGTGTCTGTTCCATCATGCTGAAGAATTTGGGAATTACTCATTGGTAAATAACAATATTTACATACAATACAGGAGTTCAGGTGGTTCTAGCAGATCTCTGCTGGGAAGGAGTGAGGAGAGACTCTCAAGTAGTTCCATTGTTGTGATGATGATGTTGGTGGCCGAAGATACTTGTCTAAATGCTGGATGAAAGTCATCAATGAACAGTTGAGCCAAATGTGAAATGGCACAAAGTTCTTTGCAAACAAATGAGGTAAAATTGCAACCTGCCACATAAGGACACTTTTAGAGAATAGTTTTTGCTAGGTTAGCCCCATACACCTTTGACAATTAGGATTAATGTTATCCCCCCTACCTCCCGGGTGTAACAGAGTGCTGGGCAACAGCAGCTGAGCCAGCACTCTGGTCACCGCAAGTCTAATTATTCCAGAGCAGACGTCATTAAGAAAAGCTGTGCCTAATTGATGGGCTGAGGACAACTAAAAAGCTAACTAGGCCATTAGGAAGATGATACAAAATACACAGGAAGTGGGAAAGGGGGAAGCAGAATGAGAGAGGGTGAGAGAGGTTTCTCTTCCTGGCTTGCCTCAGGAACTGATGGCTCCCTGGGACTGAGTGAGGAGTGAGGCTATAGAGTGTAAAAGGATGGTGGAAATCAATATTGTAAATAAACTGCACTGGGTGTCTTACCAGCAAATAAGGTCTCTGAGCTCTTTGTGGACTTGAGCAGAGGCAGAAGCAAACAGGACCTACCACATCCAGGTTTAACCTTAAAATCAGAGGCTTGATTGTCTGTTGCTGTGCATCTTGTGACTTCATTTACATCAGTGCAAAGTGGGAGGTAAAACACTAATGAAACAGAATAGTAGTGTGTTACATCCACTTTGCATTCAATTTACTTTGGTTCAAATGATTACACAAAGCATAGGGATATAGGCAATCAGTTTCTGAGTCCTTGAGTGAAATCCTGGCCTCTTTGAAGTTAATGCTGAAACTCCCATGGACTTTCCTGGGGTGAGAATTTCACCCTCTACTTACATCCTATTGATGTAGCTATACTGTGTTACCTCATCTCACCAAGTTTTGACAATATTCCTCAAATATCCCGGGCCTCATAACCAGTGATAACTACAGCTCCCCTGTTGGATTCTCAACTCCTAGGGGTTGGACTCTTCATTGCATAACACCAGTTTGCCATTGGAGTAACTCCTCTGAAACTGCTGGAGTTACTCTGAGCATTAAGGTAAATAGATGCAAGTTTCGTCTTCTTCAGGTGTCTCAGCCCCCATGACTGACATTGTCACTATTTCCAGTGAATGGCTGTCACCTTCCCTGAAAGGTTTAAAAGAAGGAAGGCTTGTTTATTAGTTTTTTTAACCTCTTTGTTGCTTGCTTTTAAGGTGAGAGTGCGGGAACAGGTAGCGGAAACCTTTAATAGACTCAAACATTGAAACAGAATAGTGTCCATAATGAACTATGTGAGGGAAAAGATGCTACCTATTAAAGTAATAATCAAGTCATCTTAAAGAAGGGGTGGGGGAGGACAATCTATCCCTCAGGACTTCTGTCTCCCCGCCCTGCCATTCCCCCCTCCTCCCCCATCCTTTCTACATGAACACTGAAAACTGTTCATGGCTTTAGCAGCAGGCTTTTGGGGGTTTTGTGTGCGTGTGCTTTTCATATGATAATTGGTAGACTCTATGGCAACCATTGAAAAAAGAAGGCCTGAAAACAAAAGCTGCAGCAGGAGAGGATCAGTGCATATGCACTGGGTCTGTAGGAATAACGACAGCGACTCACTCTTCAGAAAGGTATCTGGTGGCAGGTTGTCAAAAGGTTTTTTGTTTTAACTCGAGCAGAGTTTATAATTAATGCAGAGGTTTTATGAGTCCAAATTTTACTCCAAGCTTTTCTTTTTTTAAAAAAATATCTAAATTAAGTATCTGCAACCAGCCTGCTTTATTTCTAATGTGGTCACACTTTCTAGTAGCCAATTGGAATGGAAGAGATAAAGAATAGATTTAGAGTAACATCCTGCTTGCCTTATTCATGATTAGCTATATTTATTTCAAAGGGGCTACACAGATGACTAAAGTGAGCAGGATGTGGCTCTTGGAGTGCTAATGTCATGTGTAATTAGTCTTTCGTTGGAGGATTTATTTATCCATTTCTCTGAAACAGAATTTTGATCTGAGCTAACGGAGTTATTAAATATCCTGCCTTGTTTGTGGAACTGTAAATTAATATTTTATAGGCTGTGCTTTTCCTGCAGTGATAGGTTGAAGTATCACATCATGCAGTGTCTTGTATAGTGATAGGACAACAAAGACATTTCTATTATTGTTTCCTCAGCCAATAAGTACAGCTCAAGTCTGACTTTACTAGAAAACAAAACATAAATTCACACTCCTGACATACGAAGAACAACATAAATATTAAAAGGAAAAAAATGATCAAACTTACTATATGCACATAGCTCCCTGATGTCACAATTTTGATATTACACCTCTACCCCGATATAACGCTGTCCTCGGGAGCCAAAAATCTTACTGCGTTATAGGTGAAACTGCGTTATATCGAACTTGCTTTGATCCGCTGGAGTGTGCAACCCCGCCCCCCCCAGAGCGCTGCTTTACCGCGTTATATCTGAATTCGTGTTATATCGGGTCATGTTATATCGAGGTAGAGGTGTACTTGGAGCCAGCTACAATTCATTGAAAATGTTGTATCGGAGACTGCATGTGGTCTCACTAATCTTCTTGTTTCTATAGTCATTTTCCCCCCCGTGAGCATTACTCAGATTTTTAGCAAATGACATTAACATTAATCATTTATTTTTGTGCTTGTAAGAAATTGTGCTACGCACATTACAATGTTTTCTCTGTTTGAATGAACACTGGAGCTTTCATTACCACAACTTCACCAAGACTCAGTTTATAATGATGTATAGTAATAATACTAAAGGGGTTAAAAATGATTTGTCACTTTGTTGCATAGTATTGGCCTCTGTAACTTTAAGAGTTGTTTTACTTATATACTTTAAAGGGACTATACACATCAGACTAATGTAATAAAAATCCCCTTCCTGGTTTGGGCAACTGCGGTCATTCTAATCATGCTGTAGAAACTGGGCTAAAAGAAAGAGGAAGAGTTGAAACTATGAAGAAGAACCAGGACCCGAATAATAATAATATTCTGTAAACAAGGAAGGATGATCCTTTCATGCTACAGGTTCCTTTCTATACATAAAGCAGTTTATTTTTTTCCCCTTTTGCTCGGTGTTCTCATAACAAGGTATGTTCTGGCTTAGCATTTATGTCAAAAAGCGTCCATTGGAATCAGACCATTGTAAAACTGGTGTAACAGAGTGGTAAACCAGACTCTCACAGTTCAATACAACATAACTAATTTGCCATAGTACCAACTGCTTTTCTTTTCCCTTCCCATGTCTTCTCTCAATCTTCCTTCCTCTTCTTTTTGCTGTCCCACCTCCTCCATTCTTTCCTTTTGTGGGTGTGTGTGTAGATGATGATGTGCAGCTGAGGCTAAATTATTACAAAATTGACTCAGAGGATTCACAGTTGAGGGGTTGGTGGTAAGTTAGGGTGCTTTAAAGCTCCTCAATCACTTCACAGAGAGAGCTTCAAATGCTTGGAGACTCAACTGAATGCAGTGTCAGAGAGTCACATTAAAAAGTAAACCAGGATGCAAAATAATTCTGTGCCACTGATGAACAAGTTGAAAAGACTTTAAGTCATATTTGAACTCCAGACTGGAAATTCCAAATTCTCCATTATTCCATTTTCATGTGGATAACTGGATCAGCCCTACTGTGTCTCTGAAATGCAGGTGCTTGTACTTCAAAGCAGAAACTATGAGGTATGCCTATAAGTCAGAATGTAGGCTGTTTACAAAGGGATGGGCTATTGTTTATTGTTTACTATGATTTAACTGGTATTCTCCTGTGTGATTCAGAAATCAATGAGGACTGCCCAGAAACCCATTCTGTTTTGTGAAAACCTTTCATTCCACAGCAGAAACAAGAGCTCACCACAGAATAGCCCAATGCTAAGGGCACTCACATGAGATATAGCAGATCCAGCTTCAAGTCCCGGCAAACCACCTGGCTACTGGTTGTTTTGGGTGTGGTCTCTCTGTGAACAATAATTCCCTGCTAGACATCAGAAAATTTCCAGCAAAACCAATACGTTTCCATGAAACATTTCAGTTTCAACAAATGGCATTTTTGGATGGAAAAAGTTACATTGAAAATATTTTGACTAGCTTTAGCTTTGGAGACAACTTTCAAAGTCACAAGTGACTTAAGAACACGCAGTGAAAGACCAGGGAACAGGACTAAGGCTCCAAAGTGTGTACGTCACTTTTGAAACTTTTACTCTTTGCCTTATTTGAGAACAAGAGCGTTCCAATGTACCAAGGTGACCATATGTTGTAAACCAAATCCAGGCCAGTGTATTAGTGAACAGTTTTACACTTGGATGGCTTCAGGAAGAAGCCCTCTCACTAAGGGGGGGAAATAACCTTATTTAATTCCATTTTAAAAGGGAATATTCCTGGGTTAAAGGGGGAGAGGTATGTGCGGGGTGAAGGGAAGCCAGCTTGCAGGAAAATATTATCTGGCCATCAAAAAGAAAAAAATATATAACCAAAAAAAAACCAAAACAAAAAGAGGAAAGTTTTCCTATTCACATGGCAGGTTACTTCAGGCTTATAGTGTTAGTTAGTCCCTACTTGCTTTCTGAGGGAGACTGGCCGGCAGGCTAGCAAGGAGGTTATGAGGCTAATGTTTTTCAAAAAATGAAGGATGACATCACCTCTAAGAGATCAGCATTACTATTGGGAGGGGAAAAATCCACTGCAGTCAAAACATAGTACAGAGGATGATGGGTGATTTCAAGTGGAAGGGGTTCATAATCATTAAGGTCTATGACCATAATATAAGAAGAATATAATCTGCTCTTTCTTATATATCTCATTTATACAGTGCATCCCAAGGCACGGTACAACCCATAAAAAGAAGCCTGGAAAATAAAATCGCTTATGAATTGGATAAGGCATAGAAAACCAAAATATATCTTATGCCTTGTTTTAAAATTATGTCTTTCAGACCAGACTAAGAGAGAGAGAGAGAGTACTGCAGACTTGAAGGGCAAGATAGCTGGAGGCTGAAAAAGCCTACTGTGAGTCATCATAAAGCTTACATCACTGTACCTCAGAGCCCAAGGCTATCTGTAAAGAGCCAGGAAATCACAAAAGTGCAGTGTAATTGTTTTTCAGGCACTGTGCTTGGAAATCCCATCCTGCTTCCATTTTAAATAAAGGATCCCTAAACCTTGTGTCTTTTGACCTAGAATAGTTAGTTTGAAAGAGTTCAAAAACCCATTAGATAATCGTGTCTTATGCGTGCTGTGGATAAAAACACATACAATCTCTCTGTTGGCTTTTGGGTTTGCATTTTATGTATTGAATGAACTATGGGTCTATATCTCCATGCTAATGTAACTATTCAGCACTCTGGAACAATAAGGGCAATGGTTTCTTGGGGATTTGTTGCTCAGATGGGTTCACCTTGGTCTTTTCCCTGGACTCAAAGGGAGAAGCAGATCTGAAAACCAAGTGAAAATGGCAATTTATTGTCTAATCTTTATGATAAAAATTGTGTGGGGACAGCATCCTAGCAAAAAGGAAAAACAATCTTGTAAGCATAAAAAAAGCACATCTGTATGTAATGTCCTATTGCAGAATTTACTTCGGCTTGCGTGCTGTCCTCAGGCCCCAATGTAGCAAAGTACTTAAGCATGTGCTTAACTTTAAGCATACAATTAGTTCTTCTGTTGTCAGTGGAGCTCTTCATTTACGTTTAAGCACATGCCTACATGCTTTGCTGGTTGAGGGCAGTAGTGATTTGGCAGCTGATTCCTGCATCAACCCAATTGGCAGTCCTAAGTCCCCCAGTCTAGGACAGATGCCCAGAGTGCAGGGCTTGAGTGTATAGTCAACTGACCATATCTTTGTTCTGAGTGAAATCTTGGTCCCATTGAAATCAATGGAAATTTATTTCAGTGGGTTAGGATTTCTCTCTCTGTATTCTTAAGGATTGTGGTGGGTGAAAAGCGGAGAAGGAGAAAATGGAAAGCAAACTAAGCCACTTTCCAGGTCTCCCACGTTGAGATTTTGGCTGCCGGGCTGCTGACAACATCCATTCAATTTAATCCTAATGTCAAGAGAAAGAGACCCAGTATAAGCGATGGTCGAACAAATTATCACCAATCAGCAGCAAGTGGATAAGTAAAATGGCACCTCTCCTTCAGTGCCTCTGCTTATCTCAGTGACAAACCCAAGCTTTACTAACATAGCACTACAGAGCCAATACAACTGAGGATCAGGGAGCAGATTTTTTTCTGCCTTGCACATCAAGGTAGAAAAGATGTTTTTTAAGAACAGATTAAAACCAACACCTGTCAGGGATGGTCTAAGGATACTTGGTCTTGCCTCAGTGCCAGGAGCTGAACTAAATGACCTCTTGTGGTCCCTTCCAGCCCTACATTTCTAGATCAGCACTATTGCTAATGAAGTACCAATAGCTGAATCTTTACTATGGATTATGACAATGTGCCAGAAGAAAACCAGTTTGACTCTCAGATCCCAATATTAGTTTGCAGGGCTGACAGAAAATCCATCTTTTTACTCATAAACTGAGCAAATGTGGGCTGGCTGTCACTAAGGCTGAAAACATGTTTCAGTAGAGTCCAGCTACCATCCCACAGCAATATTACAATGCTATTCTGTTGCTTTGCCTGTGTATATGAGCATGTGAGATTAAAATTCATTTTCTGCATTTTCATGCCAGGGAAACTTGATGGAGTGTTTGGGGGAAAGGAGCATGAACACAGTAGAAGCAAATTCATTTTCAAATTCAAATGAATATTCATTAAACCTTCTCCCACCCCACCCCTAGTATTCTCCAAGCTCTAGATAATGCCATTTTAATGGCAAGGCTTCACATTTTTGGACTCTTATAATTGCTGTTACCAGTACACATGCTGCTACAGAGAAGTTCCCTGTGGATTATTTCCTAATTGTTATGTCTATTTTTGGAACCTTAAAAATCCTTTTAGAGATGTATGCTTTGAATTTTGTCTCTACACTTTAATGATCCATCCCCTTGGAATAAGATTTGGGGGCCAATATAAGGGATCATTGTAACCCATCTTAGTCTACAGATTGGAATAGGGAGTTTGCTATTTGAATAACATTATCAGATTCTGCTGATCTGTTGTTTTAACTGGTATTGACATTTTTCAGTCTTTAGCACTGAAATTGTCAGCCAACACAGGAGCAATTTCCTATTTGGAGTGATCCATTACTTACCTATAAGGATGAGGATGGATTGGGCAAGCAGTTCCATGGAGGTTTGCAACAAGTGCAAGCGCAACAAAGCTAGAGATTGTTTTATAAAAGAAAACCATGAAAAAGATTGAAATACATGAAGAGAAACAGAACCAAAGGAAGAGAAAGAAGGATGTAACTGTAAAAGCACTGCATGCCTCATCCCACCACCATTGAAGTTGATGGGTATCTTTCTATTGATTTTAATGGGATTTGGACTGGACCCTATGTGCTGTATATGCTAGGAGAGAACTGTGAACTGCCAGGAAATGTTATATAATAGTATAATAGATGCATAACAATGTACATTGAACAATCCAAGAGTAATGCCTAGTAGGAAGGCTTCCAGACCTTCATGGACCCTAACCAAAGCCCTCAGTCCAAGAGTGGCGATGGAGGACTATTGAAAGTTTGTAGGGATGGAGCAAGGGGGACTTGGAGGGTTTGACCACTGTATGTGCTGGTCAAAAACTACAAACATTTTCATGAAAAAAATTGAAATTTTTTTGCAAGAAAAATTTCCATCAACATTTTGCAGATTTTGGAGCAGCTCAGCATTCTGTACATTCCCTTGCAAAATGGAATTTTGTTGTCAGGGCAGGGCCAGCTCCAGGCACCAGCGCAGCAAGCTGGTGCTTGGGGCGGCCCATGGAAGGGGGCGGCATGTCCGGGTCTTTGGTGGCAATTCAGCGGCGGGTCCCTCAGTCCCTCGCGGAGGGAAGGACATAAGAACATAAGAGCGGCCGTACCGGGTCAGACCAAAGGTCCATCTAGCCCAGTATCCTGTCTACCGACAGTGGCCAATGCCAGGTGCCCCAGAGGGAGTGGACCAACAGGCAATTATCAAATGATCTCTCTCCTGCCATCCATCTCCATCCTCTGACAAACAGAGGCTAGGGACACCATTCCTTACCCATCCTGGCTAATAGCCATTAATGGACTTAAAGACCATGAATTTATCCAGTTCTCTTTTAAATGCTGTTATAGTCCTAGCCTTCACAACCTCCTCAGGTAAGGAGTTCCACAAGTTGACTGTGCGCTGCGTGAAGAAGAACTTCCTTGTATTTGTTTTAAACCTGCTGCCTATTAATTTCATTTGGTGACCCCTAGTTCTTGTATTATGGGAATAAGTAAATAACTTTTCCTTATTCACTTTCTCCACATCACTCATGATTTTATATACCTCTATCATATCCACCCTTAGTCTCCTCTTTTCCAAGCTGAAGAGTCCTAGACTCTTTAATCTCTCCTCATATGGGACCCGTTCTAAACCCCTAATCATTTTAGTTGCCCTTTTCTGAACCTTTTCTAGTGCCAGTATATCTTTTTTTAGATGAGGAGACCACATCTGTACGCAGTATTCGAGATGTGGGCGTATCATTGATTTATATAAGGGCAATAATATATTCTCAGTCTTATTCTCTATCCCCTTTTTAATGATCCCTAACATCCTGTTTGCTTTTTTGACCGCCTCTGCACACTGCGCGGACATCTTCAGAGAACTATCCACGATGACTCCAAGATCTTTTTCCTGACTTGTTGTAGCTAAATTAGCCCCCATCATATTGTATGTATAGTTGGGGTTATTTTTTCCAATATGCATTACTTTACATTTATCCACATTAAATTTCATTTGCCATTTTGTTGCCCAATCACTTAGTTTTGTGAGATCTTTTTGAAGTTCATCACAGTCTGCTTTGGTCTTAACTATCTTGAGCAGTTTAGTATCATCTGCAAACTTTGCCACCTCACTGTTTACCCCTTTCTCCAGATCATTTATAAATAAGTTGAATAGGATTGGTCCGAGGACTGACCCTTGGGGAACACCACTAGTTACCCCTCTCCATTCTGAGAATTTACCATAAATTCCTACCCTTTGTTCCCGGTCTTATAACCAGTTCTCAATCCATGAAAGGACCTTCCCTTTTATCCTATGACAACTTACTTTACTTAAGAGCCTTTGGTGAGGGACCATGTCAAAGGCTTTCTGGAAATCTAAGTACACTATGTCCACTGGATCCCCCTTGTCCACATGTTTGTTGACCCCTTCAAAGAACTCTAATAGATTAGTAAGACACGATTTCCCTTTACAGAAACCATGTTGACTATTGCTCAACAATTTATGTTTTTCTATGTGTCTGACAATTTTATTCTTAACTATTGTTTCGACTAATTTGCCCGGTACCGACGTTAGACTTACCGGTCTGTAATTGCCGGGATCACCTCTAGAGCCCTTTTTAAATATTGGTGTTACATTAGCTAACTTCCAGTCATTGGGTACAGAAGCTGATTTAAAGGACAGGTTACAAACCTTAGTTAATAGTTCCGCAACTTCACATTTGAGTTCTTTCAGAACTCTTGGGTGAATGCCATCTGGTCCCGGTGACTTGTTAATGTTAAGTTTATCAATTAATTCCAAAACCTCCTCTAGTGACACTTCAATCTGTGACAGTTCCTCAGATTTGTCATCTACAAAAGCCAGCTCAGGTTTGGGAATCTCCCTAACATCCTCAGCCGTGAAGACTGAAGCAAAGAATCCAATTAGTTTCTCCGCAATGACTTTATCGTCTTTAAGCACTCCTTTTGTATCTCGATCATCAAGGGGCCCCACTGGTTGTTTAGCAGGCTTCCTGCTTCTGATATACTTAAAAAACATTTTGTTATTACCTTTGGAGTTTTTGGCTAGCCGTTCTTCAAACTCCTCTTTGGCTTTTCTTATTACATTCTTGCACTTAATTTGGCAGTGTTTATGCTCCTTTCTATTTGCCTCACTAGGATTTGACTTCCAGTTTTTAAAGGAAGTCTTTTTTATCTCTCACTGCTTCTTTTACATGGTTGTTAAGCCACGGTGGCTCTTTTTTAGTTCTTTTACTGTGTTTCTTAATTTGGGGTATACATTGAAGTTGGGCTTCTATTATGGTGTCTTTAAAAAGCGCCCATGCAGCTTGCAGGGATTTCACTTTAGTCACTGTACTTTTTAACTTCTGTTTAACTAACCCCCTCATTTTTGCATAGTTCCCTCTTTTGAAATTAAATGCCACAGTGTTGGGCTGTTGAGATGTTCTTCCCACCACAGGGATGTTGAATGCTCTTGTATTATGGTCACTATTTCCAAGCGGTCCTGTTATAGTTACCTCTTGGACCAGCTCCTGCGCTCCACTCAGGACTAAATCTAGAGTTGCCTCTCCCCTTGTGGGTTCCCGTACCAGCTGCTCCATGAAGCAGTCATTTAAAGTATCGAGAAATTTTATCTCTGCATTTCGTCCTGAAGTGAAATGTTCCCAGTCAATATGGGGATAATTGAAATCCCCCACTATTATTGGGTTCTTAATTTTGATAGCCTCTCTAATTTCCCTTAGCATTTCATCATCACTATCACTGTCCTGGTCAGGTGGTCTATAATAGATCCCTAATGTTATATTCTTATTAGAGCATGAAATTTCTATCCATAGAGATTCTATGGAACATGTGGATTCACTTAAGATTTTTACTTCATTTGATTCTACATTTTCTTTCACATATAGTGCCACTCCCCCCCTGCACGACCTGTTTTGTCCTTCCGATATATTTTGTACCCCGGAATGATTGTGTCCCATTGATTGCTCTCAGTCCACTAGGTTTCTGTGATGCCTATTATATCAATATCCTCCTTTATCACGAGGCACTCTAGTTCACCCATCTTATTATTTAGACTTCTAGCATTTGTGTAGAAGCACTTTAAAAACTTGTCACTGTTTATTTGTCTGCCCTTTTCTGATGTGTTAGATTCTTTTTTATGTGAATGTTTATCATCTGATCTGGCCCTTACATTATCCTCCTCCATCCTCTGCTCCTGACTATAACCTGGAGATTCTCTATCATTAGACTCTCCCCTAAGAGAAGTCTCTGTCCGATCCACATGCTCCTCTGCAGTTGGCTTTCCCCCATCTCCTAGTTTAAAAACTGCTCTACAACCTTTTTAATGTTTAGTGCCAGCAGTCTGGTTCCACTTTGGTTTAGGTGGAGCCCATCTCTCCTGTATAGGCTCCCCCCATCCCAAAAGTTTCCCCAGTTCCTAATGAATGTAAACCCCTCCTCTCTACACCATCGTCTCATCCACGCATTGAGACTCTGAAGCTCTGCCGCCTACCTGGCCCTGCGCGTGGAACTGGGAGCATTTCTGAGAATGCCACCATAGAAGTCCTGGATTTCAGTTTCTTCCCTAGCAGCCTAAATTTGGCCTCCAGGACATCTCTCCTACCCTTCCCTATGTCATTGGTACCTACATGTACCACGACCACCGGCTCCTCCCCAGCACTACACATAAGTCTGTCTAGATGCCTCGAGAGATCCGCAACCTTCGCACCAGGCCGCCAAATTGCCGCCGAAGAATGAAGCGGCGTGGTATAGCAGCCGCCGAAGTGCCGCCGAAAAAGGCTGGAGCCGGCCCTGTGTCAGGGTAGTCTCACACACTTTGGCTAGCCTAGTTTAAAGTGCCTCAATCATTGAAGCTCTTTCCGTTGCTCTTGAGAGGCTATTTCACAATTCAAATAGACCTGATTGCTGAAAATGTTTCCTGGTATCGAGCCTAAAGCTTCCTCCAT
Source organism: Terrapene triunguis (assembly GCF_002925995.2). Lineage (NCBI taxonomy): Eukaryota > Metazoa > Chordata > Testudines > Emydidae > Terrapene > Terrapene triunguis. The sequence continues at coordinate 1,992,433 of NW_020664393.1, forward strand.
TTATTTCACGACACTGTTCTGCAACTAAGAAATTCTGGCATCCCTTAAAATAACAATAATAAAATATGGAACATTGTTGAATAAGTAATATAGCTCAAACATTAATCTATTTTAACACATACCAATTATAAATTGGTGCATTTATTTCCCATGAATGTGAAAGGACAGACCCCCGGGAGTTATTTTGCAAATTTCCACTCTCATCCTTTCCAATACAGATTTAACCTGCAGTATGCTAGTAGTCCAGTTTTTGACTTTACCTCAATGAAGACTGTATGTAATTGACTTTTTATAACTCATTAACTTCCCCGTGAGTCCATTCTATTAAACCCAGTGTGTTTTTAAAAGATATCATTTACTGATTAGCACTTCCAAGTTACTTTTCAGTCTCTGTATACACACAGTTATGCAATTCAGATAACTTCATAAAACACAGCAAAATCAAACTTTTCAATTTATGGAAGGAGTTTATTTTAATTATTTTTCCCCGTGTACTTTGTCCAGATTAATATGAATCATTCTGATGACAGATAATTTAGTGTTATGGGCCAAAGTATACTCCCTAGGGGTGGGTGTGTGCGTCAGTGGGGGAGGGAAAAGATAGCCTTCATACACCCATCCAGGAGAATACAGGCTGTACATGGCTGCAACTCAAGTCTCTGCAATTGGCAGTGCCAGGAAAGGGGGCCTGCTAGCTCTGCTTGCTGCACTGACTGGCCCCAGAGGAGGCCTTTGGGGGCAGGTTGTGGGAGTGGCCATGCTCCTTTCCCCGTTTGCTAGGGTGGCTATGCTGGGAGGACCATTTGTTCCATCGCTTTCAAGGTGCAGCTAGACTGTGTCTGCTCTGTGTTTCTGCCAGTGCACCAGAGGCACTATGCCTAGCGGAGTCATAATGTGTCTTGACATTTGTTCCCTAATATAGCTTAGTCTCATAGGAATCCAACATAGGGAGTGCAATGTTAAATACACTGCAGTCCCTTCAACCACCTTCCCGTCTGTAATCTGTGAGCACAATATCCTACCCTGAAGGCAGCTTATCTCTGCTGTACTGCTTTGCTTCCACGTGAGTTGAGAGTGAATCCTCTGGTGGTTGGGCTACTGGGTTGGGTTTGTCAGGAGGGCACTTAAAAAGTCACACACAGTTAGGCAATTGGGGCACGTTTTACATAAGAAGATATTGACACTCTGTTGGGACTGGTAATGGCAGTAGTTCAGGGAAGGCTGGTCCAGCTGCAACAGCATGGATAAAGCATGGAAGAGACAACAGAGGAGAAGAAGGTGGGGAGAATTGGGTAGCATAGAAAATGAGAAGAGAGGCAATTTTATATACCACACACTGAATCTATGTGGGGGGAGGGATAGCTCAGTGGCTTGAGTATTGGCCTACTTAAACCCAGGGTTGTGAGTTCAATCCTTGAGGGGGCCATTTAAGGATCTGGGGCAAAAATTTGTCTGGGGATTGGTTCCCCCTTCAAGCAGGGAGGTGGACTAAATGACCTCCTGAGGTCCCTTCCAACCCTGATATTCTATGAAAACACACACACCATAAAAGTGGGAGCGTTTTGATGATGGGGCTGTAATTCCAATGCAAGACTGTGGTGACTATAAAAACTGGGGCTGTCAATTAACACAAGCAATTAAGGCAAAGCTAATTAACTAAATTAAAAAAAATAGTCACAATTAATTGCAGTTTTAATTGCACTGTTAAACAATACTAGAATGCCAATTTAAATTTATTATGAATATTTTGGATGTTTTTCTACATTTTCAAATATATTGATTTCAATTACAACACAGAATACAAAGTGTACAGTGCTCACTTTATATTATAACTTTTATTACAAATATTTGCAGCATAAAGAAATAAAATAAATAGTATTTTTCAATTCACCTCATACAAGTATTGTACTGCAATCTCTTTATTGTGAAAGTGCAACTTACAAATATAGAATTATTATTTTTTACATAACTGCACTCCAAAAAAAAAAAAAAGGGAAAACTTTAGAGCCTGCAAGTTGACTCAGGCCTACTGCTTTTCTAATCAATCGCTAAGACAAACAAGTTTGTTTACATTTATGGGAGATAATGCTACCCTCTTCTTATTTACGTCACCTGAAAATGAGAACAGGAGTTTGCATGGCACTTTTATAGCCAGTGATGCAAGGTATTTACGTGCCAGGTATGCTAAACATTCATATTCCCCTTCATGCTCTCATGATTAATTGTGATTATTTTTTTTAATCATAGAATATTAGGGTTGGAAGAGATTTCAGGAGGTCATCTAGTCCAATCCCCTGCTCAAAGCAGGACCAACACCAACTAAATCATCCCATCCAGGGCTTTGTCAAGCCAGGCCTTAAAAACTTCTAAGGATGGAGATTCCACCACCTCCCTAGGTAACCCATTCCAGTGCTTCACCACCCTTCTAGTGAAATAGTGTTTCCTAATATCCAACCTAGACCTCCCCCCCTGCAACTTGAGACCATTGCTTCTTGTTCTGTCATCTGCCACCGCTAAGAACAGCCTACCTCCATCCTCTTTGGAACCCCCCTTCAAGTAGTTGAAGGCTGCTATCAAATCCCCCCTCACGCTTCTCTTCTCCAGACTAAATAAGCCCAGTTCCCTCAGCCTCTCCTCATAAATCACGTGCCCCAGCCTCTTAATCATTTTTGTTGCCCTCTGCTGGACTCTCTCTAATTTGTTCACATCCCTTCTGTAGTGGGGGGACCAAAACTGGACTCAATACTCCAGGTGCGGCCTCACCAGTGCCAAATAGAGCGGAATAATCACTTCCCAGGATCTGCTGGCAATGCTCCTACTAATACAGCCCAATATCCCATTGGCCTTCTTGGCAATAAGGGCACACTGATGACTTGTATCCAGCTTCTTGTCCGCTGTAATCCCCAGGTCCTTTTCTGCAGAATTGCTGCTTAGCCAGTCGGTCCCCAGCCTGTAGCGGTGCATAGGATTCTTCCTTCCTATGTGCAGGTTTCTGCACTTGTCCTTGTTGAACCTCATCAGATTTCTTTTGGCCCAATCCTCCAATTTGTCTAAGTCACTCTGGACCCTATCCCTACTCTCCAGCATATCTATCTCTCTCCCCAGCTTATTGTCATCTGCAAACTTGCTGAGGGTGCAATTCATCCCATCATCCAGATCATTAATAAAGATGTTGAACAAAACTGGCCCCAGGACAGACCCCTGGGGCACTCCGATTCATACTGGCTGCCAACTAGACATTGAGCCATTGATCACTACCCATTGAGCCCGACAATCTAAGCAGCTTTCTATCCACCTTATAGTCCATTCATCCAATCCATACTTCTTTAACTTGCTGGCAAGAATACTGTGGGAGACTGTATCAAAAGCTTTGCTAAAGTCAAGATATATCACATCCACCGCTTTTCCCAGATCCACAGAGCCAGTTATCTCATCATAGAAGGCAATCAGGTTGGTCAGGTATGACTTACCCTTGGTGAATCCATGTTGACTATTCCTGATTACCTTCCTCTCCTCCAAGTGCTTCAAAATGGTTTCCATGAGGACCTGCTCCATGATTTTGTCAGGGACTGAAGTGAGGCTGACCGGTCCGTAGTTCCCTGGGTTCTCCTTCTTCCCTTTTTTATTTATGGGCACTATATTTGCCTTTTTCCAATCATCCGGGACCTCCCCCGATCTCCATGAATTTTCAAAGATAATGGCCAATAGCTCTGCAATCACATCAGTCAACTCCCTCAGCACCCTCAGATGCATTAGATCTGGACCTATGGACTTGCGCATGTCCAGCTTTTCTAAATGAGCCTTAACCTGTTCTTTCACCACTGAGGGCTGCTCACATCTTCCCCATACTGTGTTGCTCAGTGCAGCAGTCTGGGAGCTGACCTTGTCTGTGAAGACTGAGGCAAAAAAAGCATTGAGTACTTCAGCTTTTTCCACATCATGTGTCATTAGGTTGCCTCCCCCATTCAGTAAGGGTCCCACACTTTCTCTGACCTTCTTCTTGTTGCTAACATACCTGTAGAAACCCTTCTTGTTACACTTCACATCCTTTGTTAGCTGAAACTCCAGTTGTCCCTTGGCCATCCTGATTACACCCCCACATACTCGAGCAATATTTTTATACTCCTCCCTAGTCATCTGTCCAAATGTCCACGTCTTGTAAGCTTCCTTTTTGAGTTTAAGCTCACCAAGGATTTCTCTGTTAAGCCAAGTTGGTCGCCTGCCATATTTGCTATTCTTTCTGCACAGCGGGATGGTTTGTTCCTGTGCCATCAATAAGGCTTCTTTAAAATACAGCCAACTCTCTTGGACTCCTTTCCCCCTCATATTAGCCTCCCAGGGGATCCTGCCCATAGTTCCCTAAGAAGGTCAAAGTCTGCGTTTCTGAAGTCCAGGGTCCTTATTTTGCTACTCTCCTTTCTTCCTTTTGTGAGGATCCTGAACTCAACCATCTCATGGTCACTGCTGCCCAGGTTGCCACCCACTTCTACTTCCCCTACCAATTCTTCCCTGTTTGTAAGCAGCAGGTCAAGAGGAGCATGGCGCCTAGTTGGTTCCTCCAGCACTTGTACCAGGAAGTTGTCCCCAACACTCTCCAAAAACTTCCTGGATTGTCTGTGCATTGCTGTATTGCTCTTCCAGCAGATGTCAGGGTGATTGAAGTCCCCCATTAGAACCAGGGCCTGTGATCTGGAAACTTCTGTTAGTTGTCCAAAGAAAGCCTTGTCTACCTCATCCTTCTGATCCTATTAATCATAGACTTTAAGGTCCGAAGGGACCATTATGATCGTCTAGTCTGACCTCCTGCACAACGCAGGCCACAGAATCTCACCCACCCACTCCTGTAACAAACCCCTAACCTATGTCTGAGCTACTGAAGTCCTCAAATCGTGGTTTAAAGACTTCAAGGTGCAGAGAATCCTCCAGCAAGTTACCTGTGCCCCATGCTGAAGAGGAAGGTGAAAAATCCCCAGGACCTCTGCCAGTCTGCCCTGGAGGAAAATTCCTTCCCAGTCCCAAATATGGCGATCAGCTAAACCCTGAGCATGTGGGCAAGACTCCGGTGGTCTATAGCACACATTCACCACAACATCACCCTTGTTGCTCTCACCTCTAAATTTAACCCAAAGACTCTCAACAGACTTTTCTCCAGTTTCCTTCTGGAGCTCTGAGCAATCATACTGCTCTCTTACATACAATGCAACTCCTCCACCTTTCCTCCCGTACCTGTCCTTCCTGAACAGTTTAGATCCATCCATGACAGTGCTCCAGTCATGTGAACTGCCCCATCTAGTTTCTGTTATTCCAATCAAATCATAGTTCCTTGATTGTGCCAGGACTTCCAATTCTTCCTGCTTGTTTCCCAGGCTTCTTGCGTTCGTGTATATGCACCTAGATAACTAGCCAATTGCCCTACTTTCTCGGTATGAATCAGGAGGCTTCCCATCTTGTACCTTCCTCCTTGTGTTTCCTCCCGGTATCCCCCTTCTCCACTTACCTCTGGGCTTAGGTCACCATCCCCCAGCGAACCTAGTTTAAAGCCCTCCTCGTTTGACAGCTCTAATAAAAACCATTTGAGCTTTGCTTTCATAACTTCTAATTCTAGCCAGAGGTCCTTGATGAGATAACAGCATCACAGTTCACAGTCGCTTATAACATATTCTATATCAGAAAATCTTATAATTAATTATTATCCTGAATCCTCGTAAATCAAATAATGTACTTTGTTGCATCATAGAAATTATGTAGGTAAAAATATTGCAATAGATGTTGACACTGAAAACAAACTTTTGATATATTTTCCTCTAAAACGTAATGTTCTTTTTTTTGTACTGATAAATTAATATTACACATCAAATGTATAGGAATTTTGACATGCCTAGCTCATTCTGCCTATAATTACCAGAACATTGAAATATCCATCAGTATGTTGGACAATCCATTGCAATATGTTTCATTTCCATAAAGACCAAAGGAGATTTTATTAATGGTTAAGCTAGAACAGTGAGAGATGGCAGGTTTTCATCCTGGGAGAAAGCCTGTTCTGAGAGGAGATCTAAGTCTCTCTTGGATATTTTATGATAAAACTTAAAACAGAGAGCATGCCAGTTATTTGACTGTTGGGGTTCAGGGACTGAAAACAGGGAGTTGTCATGGAAACCATTTTACAACCCTAACTATAGCATTACTACTGTAACACAAACCAGGGTTTATGAAATTGGTGCATTCTGGTAGATCTGAAAAGAAATAAGAACATTAAAT